>NW_020653477.1:1525739-1614502 GCF_003589595.1 Hyposmocoma kahamanoa
CATTGTCATTGTCATTGTCATTGTCATTGTCATTGTCATTGCCATTGTCATTGTCATTGTCATTGTCATTCCTCTGTTGTTTTGTTTATATGCGTGTCTGTGCTTGTATAATAAACAGTGTTCTTTCTTTCTTTCTTTCTATTGAGTAACTATTGGTTATGTGTAGTCTCGCGGTCGCGGTCGCGGTAGTCATGAAACCCTAACTTACAGCATGGAATGGAACGTAAATCAATACAGACCATTAAAAATGCAATATGTAACACCGCCCGGTACGGTTCTTTCTTTTTTCTTGCAGTCTTATACAATGTTAACAATCCTTCTTTTTTTATTGTAATCTTCTGTAATGTTTCCTCATAATTTTTCTTCCATGATTTTACTTCTATAATTTGTCTTATATGATTTTCTTCTATAATTTTTCTTCTTTTTTTCTTTCTGGTAGTCTTCTTGATGTTAAATTTTGAATAATTTTCCTGTGTTGCAATCTTCCTTGTTATGTTTTTCAAATTTACTATTTAGTCACCATCTCATATTATTAAAAAGGATGGACGTAGATGATAGAGTGAAATACGTTGATTTAAAGAATTTAAAGAGACATGTTTGTTGTTCGGTCTCCAAAAAATAAACAAAATATATAATTTGAAATAAAACATAAACTTAATTGCTAGTCAGACAATAGCACATGTTGCAGTCAGATTATAAATATAGTCTATCTATAATACAACAGTGACAGATCCACACTGTGAAATGTGTATTGAGTAACCATTGCTTATGTATAGCGCGGGAGTCAAAAAGCACTAACTTACAGCATGGAGCGGAATGTAAATACAGACTATTAAAAATGCAATGTAAGAAAACAGTGACAGACATAGAACGTATATATCTATTGAATTTGGTTACCGGTAGTGTGGCGCGTCGTAAAGCACTTCCTTGCAAGATGGCGGTTAAACAAGAAGCATTGTAAGATCAAGTATTATATATATCAATTTTAAATATTTCAAGTTTATTGCTACCTAAACACATTAGTAGTTTATATGAGTGTCCACACGTAATGCTCACATTTTGTTTGGCGGCAGAAATAGGCAAGGTGGCAGTACTTCCCTGGACAACTCTGTAATAAGGAGCTGCTGCTACAAATCTGTTAATAAAGAAATGAAAAATTGAAATTAAGTTTCAAGGAGACACGATCTTTCCGGCCAGGGTCAAGGACTGTAGTTCAAAAACCACCGCACTATGCGTATCAAACAACACCGCTTTCTGAATTTGGGCTAGAAGCAACACGCCCCAGAAGTCGAAATCACATCAAGTTACTAACACGACTGGTTAGAATTAACCCGTTGTTACTAATTTTGAATGTAATAAAATTATCTGAAATTTTACGAAACGATGGTATCTCGGTAAAGTAATTTCATTTTTAACCGACTTCAAAAAAAGGAAGAGGTTATACGTTCGGCTGAATGAATGTTTTTGTTTGTTTAATTTAATTTATTAATTTAATTTATAACTGTAATTTATATTTTTCTATCGCTAGAATAATCAAATAATTTTTCTATCTCTAGGATAACCATACTCGATAACCTTCTTGAACTGTACAAAACCCCTGAAAAAATCACGCGTTCTTTATCAGATCTCCTGAAAAATCAATAATGTTATTCAATTTGATATCATTTTGTAAGAAGCACCATCGAAGATATTTTGTAATGGAATCCAAGAAATAAATTACTCTCAGTCTTGGCTGTATGGCGCATTAGTGCCTTCGCGTTTTCCAATGGAAAAACATTTAAAAAAAATATAGAAAATGTTCAAAGGAGTCCGTACGTAAACGGACATTTCCATTGTCACCAAGAAGTCAGAATCGGATGAGGGGATCCCATGAAAATCACGGATAAGCAAACTTTTGAGGCCGGTTTTTTTTCATCGAAAAAGTTACAATTTATTTATAACGTCTTCATAATATCGTGGCAAGAAAATGTTTTATAACTACACTAAGTTGAATATTTAAAAACTGTGCGTGACCCACATCGTTGAACATCTTTAATGTTCTTTAGGGTCACCATTTACTACCAATTTTATTTTTTTCTTCGAATGTTTTTGGTAGACCGCCGCAAAATATCTCAACCCATTACTTTTAACGAGCAGTTCCAATTTTCATAGTCACGGGGGTTTAAAAGCAAGCGGTAGTTGATAGCTAACGGCAGCTAATCTGCTCTCTTTGTTATAACCCAACAACTTTATTATAAAGTAACAATGCAAATGCAATTTGGAAACTTTCGTTATATTGGCATCTATTTTTTTAATTTATTTATTTATTAGTTCAGCAACAGCTTAACATACTTTAAATTTACATACATTATTAAAATAATACAAGACTAGTATGTGAGCCAATTACAGCCGAACACATCATGGTCATAATAATTTAAAAGTAACATAATTATAATAATTAACTATTTATACATTATTCTATAAATATACATCTAATTCGAATTGTTTTCATCGGATTAATTTTAAATGAATTTTAAATGTCCAAAAATAAAAAAAAAATAAAAATTTAATTACCTACCAATATTTAACGAGTGGGCCGCCACAACTTTGTCCTTACGACGGGGAAAACTGCCAAAATACATCTCTAAATCTGCATGAATACTCAGGCTATTGTAACCGTAAAAGCATCCTGGACACCGCAGAATGGCTCATAAAATTTATCCTGGAAAAGGGCACGTGAAAGGGTTTGCTAAGTTGCCTCCTTGAGTTTGACCGTGGAACAGTATGTGCGATTCTCGATAATGCTACTGGACAATCTAGTCCCCCAAGCAGCAACTTATAGCGGAAAACCTGGTCATTTATGGCTCTCCGAGTTGACAATGAATGAAGCTTGAAATATTCCAGTCGGAGTCCTTGGTATTCATTTTTGCAACTAAAGCCAGGGGCCCTAAAAGCTAGATACCGTGTAAATACTTTTTGTACGCGTTCAATGTAATCAATGTGCACCTGATAAGTGGGGTTCAACAAGACGCTTGCTAACTCAGTGCCACTACAGACAAGGGAATTGTACATAGAAATTAGCGTCTTAATATTTTTGAAGCTTTTAGTGTTTCTTTTTATGAAACCCAGCATTTTAAAGGCATGTGCTGTAATGTGTTCATAATGAGCAACATAACTAAGCTTATTGTCCAGAGTGACATCTAAGTCCCGCACCCGGTCCACTTCTGCCACTAAATTACCATCAATATAGTAAGAAGATCTAACAATACTTTTATTTTTGGTAAAGTTTATGTGATTAAGATTTTAGCCGTAGAGATTTAAGCCGTGGGGCGACGGCTTAAGAATACATTGTCGCCTCCCCATACATGCCCGTGGGGGTCGTAAGAGGCGACCGAGGGCGTCACAAGTGTCCATCTGCTTAGCGTTGTGGTAGGCTTTGTGCCGACTGGATAGCGACCACAGTACACACGGCGGAAAACCCTCCACAGTGAAATGCTTTTGCGAATCGCGTTCAGGGATCAGTTGGTGTACATCCAGTGCACGTGGAGTTTTCGGCGCGGTATCTGGGAGGACTGAGGCGGATATTCGCCATGTCACTTGTTGAGGGATATCTAGTTGACCTGCCGGCCAGGGAGACCCGTAGAAACGGTTGTCCGCTGGCCGCCCGCGGTACAGTACAGGGGCCCAATAGGGACTAACTACCCCTAGAGGCTGCCCCACCATGCCGCGCATAATCTTGGGGTAGGTCGTCGTGCCAGTTAGTGACCGGAATTTGGGGTCCCGGCGGCATATCCCGGGGAGGTACGGGGGCCCTTCCGTTCGGCGGGTCAGCCGGCTATCCTTCAAAAGATCAACGGCATGTATTGCAGTTCCCCTCGTTTTTCTTCTTCGGTGCAGTGCCGAAGGCTTCATCTCTTCACACTACCGTCCTTCTTACCCACCATGACAGCGCAACATAAGAATGCAGATCGTTCAGCGGTGCCTAATCCCCCCACCGCGTTCATTATTGAGTTCGCTAACATCCGCGGACTCCACTCCAACCTCAAAGCTGTCCACCATCACCTCGAGACAGCCCGGCCTGCCCTGCTTTTCCTGACGGAGACGCAGATGCGCCGTCCAAATGATATGAGTTACTTGAACTACCCCGGCTACTCGCTTGAGGAAAACTTTCAGGCCAAAGCCGGGGTATGTGTATATATTCGTTCGGATGTGTGCTGTCGCCGTCTGCGCTGCCTGGAGGACCCCTCCTTTTCCACTATGTGGGTGCTCATAGAATCTAGTTGTTCAGCTAGAGTCTTCGCGTGCTTATATAGATCCCACAGCGGGGATGCGGAGACAACTAGGCTCTTTGACCAACTGAGCCAGGCGACTCTTGACGCGCAGGCGCAGTTCCCATCTGCGGAGATGGTCGTGTTGGGGGACTTTAATGCTCACCATGAATCATGGTTAAGTTCCCTCAAGACTGACCATGCAGGAAGAACTGCCCACGCTTTCGCTCTCACGCATGACTTGACCCAACTGGTAACCCAGCCCACCCGGGTTCCAGACATATCGGATCATGCACCCTCTTTGCTTGACCTTCTGCTCGCGAGTCACCCTACCTACTATACAGTATCAGTCAGCGCCCCCCTGGGAAGTTCTGATCACTGTTTGGTTGGGTGTAAGGTTTCCCAAATGCCTCCAACTAAGCTGAAGGAGGTCACTCGTCGCATTTGGCACTACTCGTCGGCGGATTGGGATGGTATGCGCGACTACTTTGCGTCCATCCCTTGGTTGCAGCACTGCTTTGCGGGAAAGGATGCCTCAGCAGCTGCCGATGCTGTTGTCGATGGGATTGGAACGGCTATGAATTACTACATACCGTCTTCCAGTGTCATCGCCAATCGCAGAGGACGCCCTTGGTTCAATCGCGAATGCATGGACGCTGTTAGTGAGAAACAGGCTGCATATCGTGGTTGGATCAAGGGTCGTGTAACAAAGGATCCCAACCTTGCGTCCCTTAAAGCAGCCTATAACAAAGCAACCAAGTCTTGCAGGAGGGCTTACATAAGAGCGGATGCCCAGCGCGTTTCACGGATTGGCCAGAAGCTGGTAGCCCATCCCACCGGTAGCCGTGCCTACTGGAGCCTGGCCAAAGCCGTGCAGTCCAATTTTTGTCGTTCGTCGCTGCCGCCTTTGAGGTATCCCAATGGATTTTTGGCCTATGGCCCCGAAGAGAAAGCCAATTTATTGGCCGACCTTTTTGGGGCTAACTCGCGCATTCACGACCAAGATGCGCAACCGCCGTCAATTCCCCACTGCGGAGTCACAATGCCTGATATAGTTATCAGGCAATGTGATGTCCGCAAGGGACTGCAGACTCTTGACGTGCGGAAAGCCTATGGTCCAGATGGGATACCTCCTATCGTCCTTAAAAGGTGTGCGGCGGAGTTGTCTCCCGTACTGACGCGCTTATACCGCCTCTCATACCAATCTGGTAACGTGCCCCTAGCTTGGAGGGAGGCCAACGTGCAACCTATCCCCAAGAAAGGAGATCGGTCTGATCCGACAAACTATCGCCCAATAGCTGTCACTTCAGTGCTCTGCAAAGTGATGGAGCGGATTCTAAATATCCAGATAATCCGGCACCTGGAACGTCACTCCATTCTTAATGATCGACAGTACGGGTTTCGGCCGAACCGATCAACGGGTGACGTTCTAGCGTATCTAATGCATCTCTGGGGTGAAGCTATCGACAAACAGGGCGAAACCTTAGCGATAAGTCTGGATATTGCTAAGGCCTTTGATCGGGTCTGGCACCGTGGTCTCCTCTCCAAGCTTCCGGCATATGGTCTTCCCGGCCGCCTTTGTGAGTGGATCTCCGGCTTTCTGCGCGAGCGAAGATTGCGTGTCCTTGTTGACGGAGGCACTTCGCGGCTCGTGACAGTTAATGCTGGGGTGCCACAGGGCTCCGTGCTGTCGCCCACGCTGTTCCTTCTGCATATCAATGACTTGTTGCCTTTTGGCAACATTCATTGCTATGCAGATGATAGCACAGTGCACGGTTGCTATTATAAGCAACCGTCAAGCAGCCGGGAGGACCCTGAGAGAAACCGGGAAAAACTTGTCGCTGAGCTCAACCATGTTTTGGAACATATATCGTCGTGGGGCTTCCGAAACTTGGTTGAGTTCAACGCCAAGAAAACCCAGGTATGCGCGTTCAGTTCCAAAAAATCCCCATTCCTTCCACTTCCCCATCTTCAGGGTACAACGCTGACGCTGCAGGACAAGCTCAGCCTGCTGGGGATGAGCATCCGGAAGGACATGAGCAACAAAGACTATATAGAGAGCGTCATCTGTACCGCGTCACGCAAGCTTGGCATCCTGAACAAGGTGCACCGATTTTTTACTCCAGAGCTGCGATACCTGTTGTATAAAGCTCAGGTCCGAAGCAGCATGGAGTACTGTTCGCACCTTTGGGACGGCTCTGCCAAGTACTTGCTCGATGCCCTAGATGGACTGCAGCGCTACGCCTTCCGTGTTGTCAACAATCCTCATGTAACTGAGCATGCGGAGTCGTTACAGCTTCGCAGAGATATAGCGTCTCTTAGCGTATTCTATCGCCTGTACCACGGTGAGTGCTCTGAAGAGTTATTTAACCTTATCCCTTCCTCTCCTTTCCATCAGCGGACCACCCGTGCCGGACTGCGTTGCCACAGTTGGACGGTCAGTTCAATACCGTCCCGCACTAAAAAGTTTGGCAATTCGTTCTTATGCCGAACCATCAAATTGTGGAACGAACTCCCGGCGCATGTATTCCCTCCCCTCTATAACATCGGGTCCTTCAAACGTAGTGTGAAGAAGCATTTGGCCAGACCGGCAAAATGATAGTGACGGAGTGAAGATATTTGTGTTTTCCATCCGTTACTCTCATCTCTGGACTGTATTCGCACTTTCCATCAGGCGCGGTGCAGTCATTTTGCCGAGTCACAATAAAAAAAAAAAAAAAAAAAAGATTACATTTAGTTGCATATAGTTTTTATCGCACCAAAGTTTTATACAATTGAGATCTTCCTGCAACATTTATACATCTTCCGCAGAGCGAATGGATTTAATGAATTTCATGTCGTCAGCAAATAGATAATAGTCACTGTGATGTATGTGATCACCGATGTCATTTATAAAAATAAAAAATAGGTTCGGACCAAGATGCGAACCCTGCGGAATGCCAGAAGTTGCCACATATGGTTTTGAAGAAAACCCATTCGTGACAACAGTCAAAGGCCGATTCTCCAAGTATGACCCCAACCATGAGTGTAATGAACCGCCTATTCTAAAAGCTCCTAATTTTCTTAATAGCAACTTGTGGTTTACCTTATCAAACGCGCTACTGAAATCAGTATAGATTGCCCAACTTAAATTCTATTAACCATTTTTTCAGCAACGGTTTGTACAAAGGAAACCAAATTTGTTGACACTGACTTGTGACGTTGGAACCTATGTTGATGTTTACTGATTAGAGCACTTATGTGTTCAGCAATGATTCCGCATAATAAAGACTCAAATAATTTTGAAAAGACATTTAGGATTGAGATTGTCTATAGTTTTTAATGTTATCTTTGGCTCCCTTTTTGTGTATGGGTAGAATTCGAGCTTCTTTCCATAAAAAGGGGAATATTCCAGCACGGAGAGAGGAATTAAAAATTAGTTTTAAGGGAAGAGCCAGAGCTGTCACACATCTTTTAACGAAGAGAGAGGGCAACCCATCCGATCCAGCCCCCTTACTAGGATCAAGCCTTTTTAGAGCTCTTAAGATAGTACCTTCCTGTAGAGAGACCGAGTGAAGTATGGAGTCAGACAAGATGATATGCTCGTTTTGCTCTTCTTAAATTTCTGTCAAGGCCATGGTAAAGGTCTCAAATAAGTGTGTGGCAAAAAGATCAGCCACGGCATCGCCAGTGGAAGTTCCGGTTTTGAAGGGTAAGGCACATGAACGAATGAATGAATGAATGAAATCAGCTTATATCTCAGGGTGACAGGCGCAGTGGCCCCCTCTGATCATTGCGTTTTAAAGCTATGAGTGGTACTGCAACTGTCATGGAGGCGTGTTGCTTACCACCAGAGCCCCGTCACTTTTTTTTTATATACACAGGAAAATGTGTTACGCATACCCCGCCGCGGGCGATGACATGGCGGGCTTATGTGAGACTCTCCTCCATTGATCCATCCGGCGATACAAGCTCGCCCGATGGATCCTCGGAGGCCTACGTACTAAAAACCCTCACGGTGCCCCAGTCTCTAGGTATCATTAAAAAAAAAGTAATAGTTACGAGATTCTAAGACCCAATTATGTAATGATTTCATACTTTTTCTACGAATAAATTAAAATGATGAAAGACAAATTAATGTATATTTATGTTTTAAAGTATATTTTGTAACAATCCACGAAAACAAATTCAAACGGATGCCAAACAAACGCTACAAAACAAAAAACAAAGGGATAGAAGTAATTAGTAATTGTTGACTCTTCAGCCGAGTGTCGACCAGTCAACAGCCCCTGAGGATGCCTCGTGGAGAGGCGAAACATTTTTCGGGTATATTCTTGGTGGTGGTTTGTGACTGCAGTTGCGCTTGTGTTATTTATTTTACTAATTTTATGCGAAGGGAGGGTGGGATAATTAACTGCATGAAAAAATATTCAACACACGCGCAGCACGATTTGCACGATTTAACCTTCACTGGGTTCGCGGAGTAGCAAATTAATTTACTTCCATTTTTAGAGATAGAAATGTCCGTAATTGTATCGAGGGTGCCATGAACATACAACAAATTACACCCAAACTCACGACAGAAATGAATGTAGTGTAAATATTTCTCCCAGCCCGTGAATCGAACCTGGGAACTCGTGGTAGACCAGCATGGGACTCCGTTTCGTTTTAATTTGAACCAGTGTTACTTTTATTTGTTATTCCTTTTTGTTTCATTGTTTCTATTTTTGCTTTTTTATATTTTTCACTTTTTGAAATAAATACACCACACCCCTCATGGAAGAATGGCATAAGTGGAGTTATGTTAAAAAAAGAAAAAAAGTTATGTTTATTACTAGCGACTGCTATTTTAAATAGAGTTACAAGAATTGGAGAGGACATGGGTTATATTTTTCCGTATCTAATGGAGCAATAAAGGCTTTTGATGTCTCTCCACTTATGCCATTCTTTCATGAGGGGTGTTAAGGCCAAACAAATAAACCAAGCGTTTTTCTAATGATTTTAATACAACCCATAACATTATGGCGACCGTAACTGGATTCGAACTTGCAATCTTAGTTTGAACCAGTTTCCCTTGTATTTTTTATTCTTCCTTTTTGTGTCATTGTTTCTTTTTCATATTTTTCCCTTTTTGAAATAAATACATCTCATAACCCTTTATAACAGTTTTTGTTTCATTGTTTCTTTTTGTCTTTTTCGTTTGTTTAAGGGAACTGATATTTTCCTTATTTAAACAAATACATGGCTATTCAAACAATCCAGCCCTTTTCTAATGACGCAACCCATTCAAGCATGGTAACCGTTTTTGAGTTTATATGAAACTGTTTTCCATTCAAATTGGGTTCCTTGGAATTGTTAACCATTGAAACTTGATTTTTGAACACAATATGAAACACTTTTCTCTTAAATCATACTGTTATCAGGGGAATACTTGCGCCAGCAAGTCCGCGACATTTTAAACCGGCGGCATTTTGGACAGTTGTGCATTAATCATATTCTGTGAGAAATTGTGACCACGACCGCTGCCAAGATCCGTGTTATATAAAACATAACTTAGAAAGACAAGTTTTTGATCAAATTCGTTCTATACAGAGACAAACGTTTCAGCGTGTAGTAAATTGAATACAAAATGCATGAAGGTAAGGTTATAGTTATAGCAGTACGATAAATTCCGCTTCTCTACATCTATGGATTTCAAAAAAACAACTATGTGTTTTACAGTGTAATTGCCGCCTATTGTTTCTCCATAGAGAAGTATCGACAACATACTGACGTTTTAAATTTCTCTGTAAGTGAATGTATATTCTAAGGAGAAATAAATATTCTTTTCACTTCACTAGCTCGGAAAGGCTTTCTTTCTCATTAGAAATCTGTACACAAAAGCGCTTTCCACGCTAGCGTGGAAAAGATTTTTGAAGTTCGAACTTGACGATGGACTGTGGTGCACCTGAGGGCGCATTCCCTTCCTGTCGTAACATTTTACGTATCGTTGGACGACTCTCGCATCTAGCCTGTTCCTATGTCACGACCATCTATCGTGACTGTGTCGTGGACGAACGACTGGCGTGTCTAGCTTTTCCCACTAGATCGTGACGACAATTTATCGTTTCATGGCAGCCGCCTTGTCATTTGCACGACAGAATCGTTTGAAGCTGCGTTGTCTTTCGTCACATTTTTATCGTGACGTTTTATTTATAGTCGGGCGAGTGTCATTCTAGCTCTTCCCATTGTCACAATAGTCTGTAGTCGTAACGTCAAAAAAGTCGTGAACGACAGTTAATCGTGTTGTACTTACTTGTAGCTTATCACAAAGTTGAAAATTTTTTGTCCAAAATAACGTTTGTTGCAATTTTCATTACACCAAAAGCCGAATTATAACGAAACAGTTGTTCCTTCAGGATATGTTGAATGTTTATCGCATAGACACGATTAGGTTCGGTTAGGTCAGGTAAGGTAAGGTTTAAAAGAAAAAACATTTTCCACTCAAAATTACTTTCGAGGTTATGAAATTTCGACCAAACGTGATTTCTGGAAAATGTATTTCGGAATACTGACAGGCAACCCTACTTACTATATGTGGACAATTTCATTTATAATTATATAAGCTACGACAGATTAAACTGCACGACTATCTGTCGTCACGATAGAATGGAAACGCGCCCTAACTTTTTCTTTCGATGAAAAAAAAACTAATAACACGTTCAACTACGCGATTTGTCGTACATTATTTATGTAATATAAATCCGTTGGTATATTATTGTTGACATTAAATTGACAACGATAACTAATTTCGCTTATTAAAACTGATTTGTTATAGTATAGTTTTCCTTGCACCTATCATTTTCCTCGCTATAGTGAGGTGACAAGTTGTGTGTTTTCGCTCGCTCGGCAGCAAAGTTGTTTTGCGTCTCGTGCTTTGAAAATCTCGTTACGCTCATTCTATTTTTAAACTACTCGCTTCGCTTGTAGTTCAATCTTAGGATCCTTCGCTTGCTCAGATTTCAAAACATGCACTCGTGTCAAACAACAACTTTGCAGCCTTGCATAACAAATAACTATTAAATAAGCGTATTAATAAAGGAATAAGTGAACAACATTTCAAATTTAAGTATAAAATGGCTTTGATAAAAAAAAATGCTGCAGCGTATTTGAATCACGCTAGCTGGAAAGATCGCATTTTAAAAAACTTCTAAACTAAAATGGACATACTCATTCACAATCACTCATAACTTCGCATAACAGATAAATAAATCCACACGTACTTATACAACGCGTCACACACATACGCACACAGAGAGAGACTGAGACACACACAAACACAAACACGCACACGTGCACATGCCACTAATATACCTTTTTTTATTTCATACTGCACGACTATCTTTCGTCACGATATAATGGAAACGCGCCCTAATTTTATTTTATATAAGTTTTTATTTTAATTGCTATACCTCCTCCTATTACTGTAAGTCCCTTTCTAGATCTCAGGGAAAGGGGGAATGGCTGAAAACTAGTGTTGAGCAAGGCTTACGAAGCTGAGCCAAATAATTGACGCATTGTCTTTAGCCTCACACCTCTGTATAAGATATTTGTGCATTAGTTTTTGTGTCGTTATTGAGGCTATAAATCTTTTTATTATTAATACTATTAAGGGTATTATGGGATGTAAGGGGGCACACACCATCACAGCTCTTATTGTCAACCTCACCTGCACGCGGTACATCCTGCAGTAACCGACGAGGCTCTGGCGACCGGTAGTAGGCGGTATAGCCCTTCCCCACATTGGCGCTGTCAAATCTGCTGGCTACCGATGGGCAGCAGCGTCGGTAGTACAAAGGCAGCGCCCTGCGATCTCCAACCCGCATGCCCAGGGTGGAGATTATGGGCAATAACCCCCTTCATGGACGGCACAACCAATCGAAGGCCCCCAGTTCCCGGTCGCCCCGCTATTCCTGGTCACGGTAGCGGCCATGGTACCGGCGGGGTAGGGGGTGCTAAGAATCCCCGGGCTACCGCAGGCTACCAAAAACAACTGACCCTGGCTACGTTTAACGGACGAACTCTTAGGCTTGACGAACACCTTGCACAGTTGGAAGTGGAACTGGAGAACATTAGATGGCATGTTCTGGGGCTGTGTGAAGTCCGAAGAGAGGGAGAGGACACCATAACCCTAGACTCGGGCCATCTACTGTACTTCCGCGAGGGTGATCAAACATCCCAAGGTGGTATAGGATTCCTCGTCAACAGAGTCCTCTCTAACAACGTTGAAGAGATCTCCAGTGTGTCGAACAGGGTAGCGTACCTGATCCTTCGGCTATCAAAAAGGTATAGCCTGAAGATCATTCAGGCCTACGCACCGACCTCGACACATTCGGATGACGATGTAGAAGATATGTACGAGGACATATCGAAAGCCTTACACAACACCACCAAGGCTCACTTCAACGTTGTTATGGGGGACTTTAACGCTAAAGTGGGATTCCCAAATCTTGACGAGTCTCGAGTCGGCCCGCATGGTTATGGAGTAAGGAATCACAGGGGGCAAACGCTAGTCAACTTCCTCGAGCACGAGGGGCTCTTCTTGATGAATTCGTTCTTCAAGAAGAAGCCTCAAAGGAAGTGGACTTGGCGAAGCCCCGACGCTGTGACTAAAAATGAGATCGATTTCATCCTGACGGACAAGAGACACATATTCAGAGATGTCTCAGTGATCAACAGGTTTAGCACCGGATCTGATCACCGACTTGTACGAGGCTCTCTGAATATCGATGTCAAACTTGAAAGAAGCCGCTTGATGAAGTCCACGCTCCGTCCTAATCCACTCCAGATCATGGCGGGCTCCGAGAAGTTCCATGAACTTCTCGAAGCGAGATTCGTCGAGCTGAAACCCACCGAGGACGTTGACGAGGCCCTACAAAGCGTGGTTGGGACGCTGAGAAGCGAGGGCATCAAATTCTGTCAATTGCAGCGTACGGGAAAGAAGTCTAAACTCTCGGATGAGACTCTGCGACTTATGACGAAAAGACGCGATGACATCCAGGCCACTTCGTCAGAGAGGTCATACCTAAACAAGCAGATTGCGAAGATGGTACGGCGTGACCTTCGGAGTTCCAATACACGCCTCATTGAGGAGGCGATAGAGCGAAACCGAGGGTCCAAAGTATTCACTCAGCAGCTTGGAAGGAGCCACCTGACGAAGCTTACAACGCACGATGGCCTAACCGTTACGTCAAAGCCGCAGATACTCGCCGAGATAGAGGACTTCTATGGCCGTTTGTACGCTGTAAATGCTCCTCGGGTCCAGCGTGACAATCACGATTTGAGAGCCACCTTGACGCGCCACTATACCGACGACCTGCCAGAAATCAGTCAAGACGAGATCGTGTTGGCTCTAAAACAGCTTAAAAATGGAAAAGCCCCCGGTGAAGACGGAGTTACTTCGGAGCTTTTGAAGTCTGGAGGAGTTCCTATTATCCAGGAACTTCAGAAGCTCTTTAACTTGGTCATTCACTGCGGGAGAACTCCACGGGCGTGGAACAGGAGTATTGTAGTTCTCTTCTTTAAAAAGGGAGATAAAACTCTACTGAAAAACTACCGACCCATCTCACTCCTGAGTCACGTCTACAAGCTGTTTTCTAGAGTCATTACGAATCGCCTCGCAAGAAGACTCGACGAGTTTCAGCCACCGGAACAGGCCGGGTTTCGGGGAGGATATGGCACTATAGACCACATACACACAGTGAGGCAGATTATACAGAAGTCCGAAGAGTATAATCGGCCCCTGTGTTTAGCTTTCGTGGACTATGAGAAGGCCTTTGACTCTGTCGAAACCTGGGCTGTCCTGGAATCCTTACAGCGGTGCCAAGTGGACTATCGTTATATACAAGTGTTGAGATGTCTTTACGATGCTGCTACCATGAGTGTCCAAGTACAGGACCAGCAGTCTGAACCTATCCAATTACGCAGAGGGGTGAGACAGGGGGATGTCATATCCCCGAAACTGTTCACCGCTGCATTGGAGGATATGTTTAAGACGCTGGACTGGAAAAGGATTGGCATTAACATAAACGGCGAGTACATCTCACACTTGCGATTTGCAGATGACATAGTCCTAATGGCAGAATCGCTGGAGGAACTGGATCAGATGCTGAACAGCCTAGCATCCGCCTCGCGGCGGATTGGTCTCGGCATGAACTTTGATAAAACCAAAGTCATGATCAATGACCACATTGATCCGAGACCCATCTGCGTCGATGGCCACCTTCTTGAAGTTGTTTCCGAATACACTTACCTCGGGCAGATTCTGCAGTTAGGTAGAAATAACTTCGAGAAGGAGGCCAGGAGGAGGATTCAGCTTGGCTGGGCAGCGTTTGGGAAGCTACGTCGAGTCTTTTCGTCGCCCATCCCGCAGAGCTTGAAAACAAAGGTTTTCAACCAGTGCGTCCTACCAGTTCTAACGTACGGAGCTGAGTCATGGACACTCACGATACGGCTAGTCCACCAGTTTAAAGTCGCTCAGCGAGCTATGGAACGAGCTATGCTCGGAGTTTCTCTGAAAGATAAACTCCGTAATGAGGTTATCAGACAGAGAACCAAAGTGATCGACATAGCTCTTCGGATAAGCAAGCTGAAGTGGCAGTGGGCTGGACATATCTGCCGAAGAACCGACAACCGCTGGGGTAAACGAGTTCTTGAGTGGAGACCACGACTTGGCAAACGTAGTGTGGGACGCCCTCCAGCCAGATGGAGTGACGATCTGCGGAAGATTGCTGGCAGGAAATGGATGCGTCAAGCCGAGAACAGGGCCAAATGGCGTGCATTAGGGGAGGCCTATGTCCAGCAGTGGACTGCAATAGGCTGATGATGACTATTAAGGGTGGTGTCCCTGGCAACGAATCTTTATTATTCTCCGACGTACAAGGTTATTTGTAAAATACTATTGTTGGTATCATTGACTTACAAATAAATGGACGACGGGTCTAATACAAAAACCACGAAAAAAATGTCCCAAGTCAACCTATTTAAACGTAGTGACATGTAAAGGAATATGAAAAAGCTAAAACGTTGGATTTAAATTGTAATGTCATCGCAGTACTGTCTAATTTTGCTTGCTTCGCTGTCAGTCGAACAAACGAAGACTAAATCGTGAATGACGCTCCGTATACGATTTTAACGCCCTATGAGTTCGGACACTTTTTAGCGCGAACCCGACGTCCATATAATTGTAAGTCAATGGTTGGTATACATATATACATACATATATAGTATAGTAATACAGTCCTGAGGGGTTGTCCCCGCAGGACTGTATTACTAACATCATAAACAACAACTTTTGTTCCACGAAGTAGTAGTACATATATATGCTCCCACTACTGGTCACAAGCCTCTCATAGTGAGAGGGTTTGGGTTATAGTTCTCAAGCGGGCCCGATGCGAACTTCACACACATACACATTGCGTTGATGGTTTCATCAACATGTTTACCTTCACCGAAAAGCTGATTTTATCGAACCCACAACCCTCTGCTTGAAACGCAGTCCATTAGGCTACCTTGACTTTTTACAAAACATACCGTCGTTCAGCAAACAACACCGCTTAAGATATTTTAAGTAATTTTATAGGCACGTGAAATATTGCATAAAAGATTTACATTTTTTTTTTTAATTTTATTTTATACTATTACTGATAAAAAGAAAAAAAGTATAAAAATCTTTTATACAATAATATATGTAGGTTTTGTCACGTTCGTATAAAATTATATGCGTACATATGGCGACGATACCTAATAAATTTCCAAAAAAAAATTTTAAGTTTTGTTAAACTACCTGATACGTTTTAGGTCTATATTTTGGTAATAAGGTAGTAAGTTCAAACATGCAAGCGTCCTTCCCGACGGCCTCCATCTCCGCTCCTGCGTTTTGAATTGGACTGTAATTTACCAAGCGCTTTTTTTTCTACCGCCATTTAAATTTTTTATATTTGTGGAACAAAAGTTTTTGTTTATAATGTTAGTAATAATAGACTTACAAGGTTGTTAGTATTCAAAACTAACCCTGTATATGTGCATGTAGTATGTGATTATTTTAATTTAAATCACAAATTGCAAAGTAAAATACAAAAGTTAATAAGACAATTTCCGACAAGTTATTACAAAATAAACCTTAACAAGTTAAAGTAACTATTAACATAATTTAACGGGCTTTTTAACGTTGTCGTTACTGTTATAACGACTGCGACAGTCGTAAAAATTATAATAACAACGACGGAAACAAAATACACGAGTAGATAGAGATCGGTAGCTAGGAATTTATATTTCTTTCTTCTTCATTTAAGTGTATTTTCTTCTTCTTATTTAACCTCCTAAGTTCGAAACTGCAACAGGAAAAGCGCTAAACGGCCTACGTACACACGCCAGCACATCAAGCTACACATTGACGTATCTTGTTCCGTTGCACTAGAGGTGATTTTCGAACAAAACTGTAGTCTGATGTACCGTTGTCCGTACATTGCAATGTAATAAATATAGCACTGGTAATACGAGAGTGTATTAATTCAAAAAGTGTATAAAGTGTTATTTGATTTTCAATTCGGGACTTGATCTTGCATAAGAAATATTTTGATTACCTCGACGTTTCAGACCTATTGCAACGTCTATGATCTCGAAGAGACTGAAGAGGCGGGAGTTAGCATCTTCTAGCCGTGCGAGTTTTTCTAGATCTGATTTTCACTTGATCTTCATTCTTTATTCTTGCACTAGGATTGTCACTAGACAGACACACAACCCTTACGACATCGGCGGCTTGCCGGGCGATACTTGATGTCGTTTACATTTGCTGATAACTGGATCCCATGATGATGAAAGCCTAAAACCGGTAATAAAAATTCCACTATAGTGATGACGTTCCATAGAAAGGATCCAGGGATTATGAAGCTCAATCCAGTGGTTTGGTCTTGATTCCAGCAAATGCTCGGCTTTTGCAAATTTACTGATCTGACGGTTCTTAACAGCCGCGATGTGTTCTTTACTTCACGGTTAGGAGATACTGACACCCGCCTCTTCGGTCATATACATGATTAAGTCTCGAATTAAAAATTTAATGATGTGTGAAAATCGTGAAAATTTAAATCGAAAAGTGTATTTTTTGAGAGTCCATGAAAAACTAATTACTAACTTACTGTGAGAGATCATTAAAATTTATGTATAGACTAAAGTTTGCTACACACATCTAAACAATTTCCTATTTGTCAAATATATTTAAAAATAAAAGGGAAAAATAAATGAATGTTTTTGAGAAGGACTGTTTGGCCAGGACTAGCTCACTTATAGATTGCCTCATTTTAAGTTAAGTACTAATCTATGTTTCTTACAATATTATATCGACGATTTTATCCGCTCACGCGATACATGCAGCCGTGGACGCATAGCACACCTAGAGGTGCCGGTGATGATTTTATATCGATTTATCGGATATCGAAGTTATAACGGGTAAAAGAACTAATATTAATTGCTAATTCGGTAACTACTCTAGCAAACCATAAAGTTTTTAATGCCTGGGTCTGTCATTTAAAAAAAATAAACAACGTGTGTGTTATTGTTTGGGCTGGTGATTTCGGTGTTTATTTATTGAAAACATACCGTAACTAGCGTTTTTTAAGTTTACCCTGAATATAAATGTTTATAAACTGTACTTTAAGGAGTAATTTCATGGTAAACGTTAGAACCGCTCAAACGTAATATTATCATATTTATCCAAGTACACCAAAAATTTCATTAGTGCTTTTTAAGTACAGGATTTGCGGTGTATTACTGCATTTTATTTGAGATGTTTTTGTTGGTAGTATGGAGGGTATTTATTTAGCAATGCAGAATAATAACTTTTATTTATAAAAACTTGTATTTAAACTGAATCCTTTTCTAATTTGCGAAACCATATAGCCGCCATTTTGCGATAGGAAGAGCGCATCGCGTGAGCGGTTATAGACATTTAGAGAATCAAATTTCACATTCAGCAGTGTTCGTCCAGGGAAGTACTGCCGCCTCATCTATTTCCGCCGACATGCAGTAACGTCTGCTTTACTGTGTTCCAGTTTTAAAGGGCAAGGGTGCTTGCCCTTGGTGTCAATGGCATTGCCCCTGAGATCTTTGCGATTTAAATGTGCGAATAAAAGTATATATGTAGGAAATGAAACTATTTTTCCGGATTTAAATCGCGTATATTTGTTTACAAACAAACCGACGTTTCCGGCCCTTTACAGGTCCCATGGTGACGGTTCACCAACAACAGTAACAATCGCGAAAACCTAAGAACTCGATAAGTATATATGTATATAAGCCCTCGCTCACTGCATGTTATAATATTGAGTTTTAAACAAAATCCATTTTCGATTAATGTTTCTAAACTAAAGGGTGTTCTCTAGATTGTAAAGGTCATATACCAGAGTACAGCAGCCGCCCTGTATCAATGTGAAATTGGTAAATACTTAAAAACAAAAATCTTATAAATTTTGATTACCTTTTTTATGGTTTTCGAGCGGGTGGATCGACAGAGGGTCCGTCTGATAAAAAGTGGTTACCGCGTGTCCTTAACATCGCAAATACGTTGCCGGCTGCAAAAGAAATAGTGGGTGATGCGAAGAGGAAAATTTATACCGCCATTCGGGCCAACATTATAACATTTTTTTAAAGTAAAATAAAACTAATCACCAGATAAATCATTCTTTTATAGCCAACTGATATCATATCGTTTGATTTATTCATTGAATACACTTGAATGGCTCCAGTTCCATTAACAAATACGCTGGAGAATCCCGCGGAAAATCTGTACACCGAGAATAAATAATGTGGAAGACCGAAAAACGTGATAAATGAATTGGACTAATAAAATTTAGGAACAGTCTGCCAAGCGTTATTTTATAGTAAAGATAAGTGCACATTTCACCTTCATCTCACATGATAGCAAGTGACGATGAGATATTTTTTTCCTTTTTTGTTATGATACTAAGTGCAGGGACAAGTTATGCGCCTGTTGGTAAGCAACTCGCCTGTCCATAACGGATGCAATGTCACTCAGAGCTTACAAAGATCTGACCCGTTATCATGAGACATTAGTTGATAAGTCCTATGTGCCTGTTATTTCACCAGCACCCTTAGCTCTCAAAACCGGAACGCAGCAATGCTTGGCGGCAGAAATCAGTAAGAAAGCCTTTGTGGCTGAACGGCTATCATGCTGCTCTGCCACGCAGAGGTCCCGGGTAATATTCGTATAGCCTATATTTATTTGTTTCGTTGGTTTGAGTGTAATTTGTGGTTGACTATGTGTGTGTCATTATTATCAGCTGTAGCAGCGTGTATTTACCGTTCCTGATCACGTGTCCAAGATTGTCTGTTTTGATGGAATAATTTTCCGGGACATATGAAAGCACTGAAGCACGGTTTCGTTCGTGACACATATGCGACGGTAGCACCACATCTCAAATGCCTGTATGCGTCTTGTTGTGTCTATTGTTAAGGTCCTTGTTTCGCAGCCGTACATGACTATAGGCTAGATGTAACATAAATAAACCTAACTCGGAGTTTTATGTTCAGTTTACGACAGCACAGAACTTTTCTCATTTTGTTAAGAAGCTCCAGCAATTTCTATCTGGGTGTTGATTATCTGTTCAGATTCCCATGCTCCATTTACCCAAGCCCTCAAATACTTGTGCCGTCGTATCCGCTCTAGTTGTTTCCCTACTACTGACATGTTAGAGCTTAAATCTGGATTTCCCGAGACGACCATGAACTTCGTCTTGTTTACGTTCATTGATAAATCGTCTTTCTCGCTACAATCATTAACCTTATTTAAAATTGCTTGCAAATCGGTCCATATTGATACCAGTTACTACAATCTACACAAACATAAGAATCACACATACAGCCGTAAAACAAGAAAAGGAACCCTAAAAGCATTTGATAAATGCTTGCAAAATGACTCACGTATTCCAACTCCCTTCCGATCGAATGGCGTATAGACGAGCGATTACCTACCCGAACTTACGCTCTATTGTTGGGCAATAACAAAAACTTTGTGCCATTTCTCACGTTACCTGTAAGTTTTGGGGTAAAGAAAATGTTTTTAGAACAGCGAAGTATTGTCAGTTCTTTCTTTACGCATAGAATTCTCAATTTCTTAGTGGACTTTAGAATTGAGGATAATGGTGGTTTACAAATTCAGTAGCGGTAAGGCTCTTGAAGAAAGAGTTCATCCAGGGAAATACTGCCACTTTACTTCGATCTGGTTTTGAATGGTAAGGGTGCCCGTGAAACTACAGGCGTATGGAACTTGTCAACTTAATGTCTCAGGGTGACATTGTGTTAATGGAATTGTTGGTTGGAACAAACTTTAAGTGGGCAACTTTTTTTATGATACCTAGTATGTAACTGGATGGTAAGCGACACGCATGTCTATAACAGTTGCAGTGCCAATCAGAGCTTTAAATTGCAAAGATCTGATGGGCACTGCCGCTGCGTCCATGGCCATGAGACATAAGTTGAAACGTCCTATGTCCCTGTAATTTTACCCGCACCCTTACCCTTCAAAACCAGAACACAGTAATACTAGTTTAATATTGTATTATCTGTGGTAATTTGTGTGCGAAGAGTGGCCATCTTAAAACTGGATTGAACTAAAGACTTAGGTAGACTTAGGTAACAGTGTGTTAGTCCATTCTAATGGCAAGTGGTAACAAAGTATCAGAGCGTCTAAGAAATACTCCGCCGTTATACTCCGTGTGTAATGCTCAAAAGTTATTGTTATTTTACATTTTTGCCTCTCCCATGGCCTAAAAGATTATATGTATAAATGTTATATAAATAGAATATATAAATGAAAATGTTGGTAATTTCCTGACAATGGCACAGTTGACTGGGGTCAGAGACTCAGGGTTAAGAACATCCAAACGATATGTGCCATATTGAGAAGTACAGTTTAGTATTGGAAACGGTACACTTATTTCTATTTTATTTCAAGAAGGTAAGTCGTTCTCGAAAATACGTACCAAATGCTGCAATGCAATTCTACGTTCAATATATAACACTAAGTTGGAGAAAACGTTTTCAAAGCAGGTCGATCGTGAATCGTGTTATAAGGACCCTTTGCCGTTTTTAGTATGTAATACTTGAATACGCTGCAAAAAGATTATTTTTCGTTGAATTACTTAGAATTGTTTGTATTTATATGTATTCCTTATTAATTTGTTTTATTTATTAGACAATAAGTTAAAATATACAGGGTGTAATAAAATCATAAATACTAGAAACTAAAACTAGGATTAAATTATATGAATAAAATTGTGTCACCGCGGCATGGTGCTCAAGATGCTGGCAGCATTCCCCCTTTGTCTGGCTACGCTAATGCGTTGGGCAAGCACCCAAGTAGCTACCGGCCCTTGGGTTTCCCAGACAGTATATAAACTTTTTGATAAAATTTTGTACAGATGAAGGGCACCGAAACCCCACGGGTTTCCATTCCAAAGGCTGTAAATATGTACACGTTAAAAAATTAAATATTTAGACCTAAAAACTAAGTGCATCTACACATATGGTCAACGATTGATTGCCCTGAATGATTGATCATGCTTTTCTTCCCCTTGGTCGTTTTCTCACTGCTGAGGATCGTGACTTCTTCCTGCCAATTAACTAGCTCCATCGTGCAATGACAACAAATGTAAATAAGCAAAGGCATAATTGAATCTATGCAAACATAGCTCGCAAATCTCGAGATGCAACTGAACCCAGGAGTGGATGCGAATGAAAATTAATCATTTCTGACAAAAAACCAATCCCGAGATCAGACGATACTGGCATTTGGGCTCATTCGCATTCCGTTGCCACTTTAAACTGACCCCGTGTTCAGTTGCTCCAAGCTCAAAATCGGTAAGCTTAAGGCGAGTCACTGGAGGAGAGGCGCGATGTTTCATTTATATTAGCAGTATTCTGCTAGATCAAATGATTTAGATATTTACTGTTAAATAACGATCTTACAAGAAATATGCGATATACCTAAGGATATTGTGTAAAAAATGTGCCAATTCGTTACACAATAGAATATGCTTAATCCGATTATATAAAATCCTGAAAACAGGCTAAAATAAAAATCTAAAACGAATTATTTAAGAATAAAATATCTATGATCTCAATATCAGTGATGGCCTACGGTTCTGAGACGTGGTCACTTACCATGAACCTCATAAAAAAGCTCAATGTTACGACGAGCAATGGAGCGAGCAAAGCTCGGCATTACTGTACGTAATTGAATCAGAAATGAGGACATCCGTAGAAGAACGAAAGTCACCGACATACCTCAAAGGATTAGCAAGTTGAAGTGGCAGTGAGCAAGTCACATAGATCGCAGAACTGACGGCCATTGGGGTAGAAAGGTTCTCGAATAGACTAAGAAATTGAAGGCCCCCTACTAGATGGAGGGATGACCTGGTAAGGGCGGCGGACAACCGATGGATGCACGTCTGGAAGTTCGGCAGTGGACGTCTTTCGACTGATATACGTTAGTACTACAGAGAACCTATTCAATTTTGGTTTTCAACGAAACTAGTTAAATTCATAATTATCCCAAAACTTCAAAATTACTCAGTTATTTAACGGCACTTGATTGTGAACGTCAGACGTATTATGTCAAATTTTAATTGTCTCCGTCTGTTCTGTCTGTTCTTATTATACTCGAATTAACTTTAAGCACCCGGATTGCGGGAGGCAAGGAACGGCCCCCACACGCCTCGTCTAAAATCCAGGCTCGCGTCCAAATACTTCACCTTAAGTTTCATTGGGCTGGACATGTCTTCACGAGGGCTTATGACCAAATATCATGCTTTTATTACCATCACTTAAAAAAATATTAATTTCTTGTGAAAATACTCGACTAGTTTGGTGTTGATATGCTATGTCGTGGATACAAAGATCAAATAAACACAAAGAAAGTATTGTAAAGGAGGAAGGTTCTCTCTACCGTGGGATGATATTACGCAGTTCCAGCTAAGTTAAAACTCCAAGTTGTCAGAAAGGTTTATTTTCCGTTAAGCACTATTTCACCCTGTATGACGCCAATACAGTTCCACCCTATATGCGGTAGGTTCGCGCAGTTGTTCCCAAGAAGGGTCTCGACTCCTGGAAACTAGGCTTGTTTAGTTCATGAACTACAAACTATTAGGAATATATTCCCGAGACTGACCGACATGAACTATTTCGTCTTGCACGGTTTTAATAGTTCATCGTTCTTTTTAGTTCAGTACGAACCAGGAACTGTCTGCGTTGATAGTTCACCTGCCTTTTATTCAGTAGGAACGGTTCGAGCGGGACAAAATAGCGATTAAATAATAAGGAAAATCAAATGGTGCCGATTTCATACAAATTCTATTTTTAAATATTTAGTACAGTGTATTATAGAACTCATAATACTAGAAGTCCGTAGTAGTTCATGTGAATAAAATAACTAGGTTGGAGCGTTCGTTCAATGTCCGAGCAAGGACAAGACGAACTAAGGAACTTGATGAACTAGAAGACCGACCTAGTTCAGTTGACCGATTGAACTAACTAGAATCGCTCCCTCTTCGGACCGATCAGGCACAAGTCTACTGGAAAGCTTTCCGCGAGACGATGATTTTCACCCTATATGAGCGTACGTGATATCAGAAGGTCCGGACAGCATGTTCCCAAGAAGGGACTCCTTAGCCTAGCCTTATTGAGATCAGTATTCTCTGAATACTCTCCACTTAAACAAAATTGTGTTACAGTAGCACCAATCGAGGGAAAATCTTAATACCGCGATTCAGTAATAACGCCAAATTAGTCAATGCCATCTAGCGGATTCTTAGTGAACTAAAAGTAAATATTCTCACTTAAGGCCGTCTAATACATAAAGTATAAAGTAGGTTTGCTACAGTATTTGTTTTTTATTAATTATTTTTGTAACTATATGGTTAAAAATAGAATGATTATCACTAATATCAGCTTTCTTACCACGGTATGACTTTTTTTATTTTCCCGATATCTCGGATTGGTTGCACGCTCCATGGTCACGGGTTGACTGGTTGACAGGTTGAAAGACAACCCGTGACCATGGAGCGTGCAACCGTTCCGAAATATCGGGAAAATAAAAAGAAGTCATACCGTGGTAAGAAACCTGATACTAGTGATAATCATTTAGTGAATAGCTACGAAAGTCTAAAATCTATATAAAAATAGAGTGGTTTGCGTTAATGTTACTTATTAATAATATAATCTCAATCAGTGACCATAGGATTTGTAGAGCCTAAAACGTGTTTGAAAAAATATACGTGATTTAGTTTTGTGTAGTCTCAGTACAGAGTACTAAAAAAGCCGACCTCAAGAGTACGTGGAATTACATATAATTACCAAGTTTTATTGAAATCGGTTACCGGAAAGTGCGCAAATCCGGATTCATCCCCTTGTTCGCCACTATACGGGACTTGACACAGGAGATAATAAAAATCGGTTCTCCAACAAAAAAAAGAATCATGAAAATCGGTTCACAAATACCAGAGTTATCGCGTAACATACATACAAAAAAAAACATACAGTCGAATTGAGATGGTTAAAAATAGTTATATTTCCAATGCTTTCTCCAATAGCAAATATACAGTCTCGAGCTTTAGTTGATTGCCTAACGATGCGTGCGGGTTTCGTGCCCTTTTTGATGCCAAACGCTTTTTATGCCCCCATCGGAAATAAAACCTATCAAAATGGTTACTTTTGTTACTGATATTTTGCATGTTACGATACACGATTTCACATTTATACCCTGGTAAATTATAATGTGGTCAATAAAACGGTAATGTCTCATATAAACTCAACTGAAACTTTTTCATTGGATAATGAATACTGTATAGTGCAGAGGAATGCTTTTGAAGAAATTGTACGAGAAAGCGTTTATTGTATAATTGTAACTTTTCATCGAAAAAAAAATCCGACCTCAAAAGTTTGTTTAACGGTTCTTTTCGATTTCTATGGGATCCGCTCATCTGATTCTGACTTCTTGGTGACATTGGAACTGTTACGGACTCCTTTGTACATTTCATATTTTCTTTTCTGGTTGTGATGGTGATTTGTTGACTACATGTATTATTGTGTCAAGGGAAAAATCGACTTTCATCTGCGGAAAATATATTTTTTACTTGTGATAACTGAAACGAACCCCGAACAACATCGTTGACATCAGGGACCACCTCGAGAGCATATATATATATATATATTATTTGTTTGAAAGGGTATATATATATATACCCTTTCAAACAAAAAAGAATTTTCAAAATCGGTCTGCAATTGACGGAGAAATTGATGAGTAAACTGACATGCTTATAAAATTTGAGGATTTTCTTCGACTTCCGTGGGAGCTACACATCGGACTCTGACTTGGTGACAATGTGGCCAACACGAGAGTGCACCATTTCAAACAAAAAAAAAATTCGAAATCGGTACTCAATCGACGGAGAAATCCGAAAACATATATAAAAATTAAATATTAGAATATAATAATACGGGCTATCTCTCGGGTCGGGGTAGGTAGGGACAGATCTGATCTGATCATTATGATCAGCTTACACGCATCTACTGCTAGATATAAGCCTCTCCCTAATCACGCCATCTGTCTCGGTCCTATGCCGCCCGTATCCAGCCGCTGCCGGCCACCTTTCTCATGTCGTCCGTCCATGTAGGTAAGGTGGAAGAACTTACTATGATCTACATACATATAGTAGAATAAGTAATAAGTTTATGTCACGCTAAAACAACCTAAACAGCAGCGGTGACGGGGAAAGCTAATTTACTTCGCAATTCACAATAACTGGGCAATTTTAAAAATCGGATTATGCCATTCTCTTGCAGCCTGGCTCTGACAGCTTTAACAAAAAAGCCCAGGAGTGAAATATACTTTAAATTCATAAGAAAACGTATATAATTTCAAGAAGAGAAGCTAACCCAGATAAACTTGAAATCTATGACGCATTCAGCGGTTTTGCGATTCTGGTCGTAAGAGCTCTCTATTTGGGTTCCTGTAGAAATAAATTAGGGATTGTCTAAATCGGTTTCTGTCTGACTGAGTTACTCTTGTATTGCGTTTCACTTAGTTTTCCGTACTTAGAACTTTATGGGTAATTTCGAGGTAAATTAAATAATACTATAATTTAAAAAATTGGGATATTTTTTCCGCCATTTTGTTGTAAGGAGAGGTCTTTGCAACAAAATGGCGGAAAATACACACAAGTGACCTAAAAACAGACGAAATGAGTTTTTCTACAGTTATCGTTTCTTAAAATCAATTGAAGATATTTTTTGTATTGAAAATTTTCAGTTTTTTTTAAGTGAACGGACTTGCTTTTGGTCACTAACTTGCCGTGCGGTAAAGACAGGGTCTACGTTGGAAGGAGCTCGCTCAGAAGATGCCTGTTCAGTCATACGTTAAGATACTCAGGTTGTAGATATGTAATCGGAAACACAGTCATAGGAATGGAACTTTCCTGGATTGTGCGCATAATAAAAGATAACAAAAAGCACTTTCATCTCCATCTGAGGGGAATATCGACCAAGTACAGAATATATCCCGCTGTCTAGATGACCAATGGGCTAATAATAAGTCTACTAAAATGTGTGCGTTATTTAAAAAAAAAAAAAAAAAAAAAAAAAAAAAAAACTTAATAAGAATTTGGCATGGAAATTTTCAAGTTTTTGCATCTGAGCAGGTAATAAATACTATTAAATGGTATAGATATGAAACATGGTAGCTCTTTGTAGATCTAAAAGAGGATTAGATAAGTGTAAGAACAAAACTATAAAGAAAAGAAAATGGAAAAAGTGTAGTACCAATTATTACCCCCGTAGATTAAGAAGTAAACAAATATAAAAATAAAAGATAGTTAGCTAGGATAATGGTGACTAGATGGGAATCCCACTCGTTATTGTGTGAAAGGATAAAATGAAAGAAAGAAGCACGTATGCGGAATGAAAGTGCGAGCAGAGTAAGAGAGAGAACTAGAATGCAGGAGTAACATGTAGCAAGGACCTCGATAATGTTTGAGGTGTTATAAAAAAGAAAAAGAAAAAACATGGTAGCTCTATAATCAGCGGGATGCAGAAACGTTCTTTATTATACTTTGTGAGTCTCTAATTATATTGTCTATTATGTTATCAAAGCGAAACTCGAGATTATTAATTAGTTGAGTAATCTTCAGAAAAGAATCCTTATAATGACCACCAACCTTGGCAGGTGGGTTGATAATCGCTACAGAGAGACGTTGCTGTCGCTGTATTCTCCCCGATTAAGAGGATAGTCCTACCAGGTCGTACGACAGCGTTTGGCGTTTCGTAGTTTAATAACTGCATACACTGTATGGGAACTGTGTAGATAATGTTTTGATATGACATTATTTCTCCAAAGGTTTCTTTATGTTCAAAAGTTACTATTGGTTCCTTTTTAATTTCAAATAGAAGGGGGATTCTCACCTCGATTGTATTTTTTTGTGTATGTTTTGCGATCAATCCGTCATTTGTGAACCGATTTCGGTGATTCTTTTTTTTGTTGGAAAGGAAATAATTCAACAGTGGTTTCATTCAAATTTGAAAACGGTATTCCACCTCTGGATGACAAGTTAGGAAATAAATTCGGTTTATTAGATTTCACCCATTTTCTGTTAACCGATTTCAATAAAACTTGGCAAATAGATGTACAAGCCTTTAAGATTTTTTTTACAATAAAGTAATAATTATTGATCACCAAACTCAATTGACTTTCACTAAACACGATCCAGCAAAAAATTTTTAGGGCTGTACTTTGTCGGTTCTACTACTATATTATTTAACTATATTATATTATTATTATATTATTGAACTATATTATTTAACTGGCGTATAAGCCAGTTAAATAATACAGTTCAGAATTTGCACAGATCCAAAAACTTTGACATTTTCCGAACAAAATTCTTAAGACTTATTGGCGATGATTAAACTCGAATGTAAATTTCATAGTCTAGCCCACTTTTACCATCGGATAACCAGATATATTGCGGGACACTTTTCGTCATCTTTTATCAGAAATCTTTTGAGTTGGTACTCACAATATACGGGATTTCCTAGATCGAAGTGTGATACCAGGTAACTATGATTATCTAGCACATTATTATTATTATGATTAATTATACTTACATGGTTAAATGTACGGAACATGCGATTAGATTGCAAGCCCTTCCCCCCTCACTACAAGAGTCATGTGACAAAATTACTACAAGCGGTTCTCACCAAAATGGCTGCCATAAAGGCGTATATGCACGTCGTTAGTGAGCCGAGAGTAATGCATTTCTGACGACCACGTCTTTGTTGTACAACTAGTTCACAAATTTTATGGGCGATATATATCACAAATTTTATGATGGAGGTTATTGTTTATACTAGAAACTAAGTTAAAAGTACCTTTATGGTCTTTGGATGGCGAACAACAGGCTGGAGTTTACAAAACGTAGTGTTCTACATAAAAGAAATGTCTCATAATTTTAACGTTTTTTTTATAATACTAAATAAGTGTCGGGCCGCACAAGTCGTGTGTCTGGTGGTAAGCGACACGCCTGTCTCTAAGCAGTAATGTGAGCATTAATAAGTTTTGGTTTTAAAGCGGTGCTGGTGAAATCACAGGCAAGTCGGACTTGTTAACTTATGTCTCAGGGTGGCCGGCGCCCATCAGATCTTTGCGATTGAATAAAGCCCTTAGTGGTACTGCAACTGTCATTAACAGGCGTGTAGCCTTACCATCAGACGCACGACTTGTTCATCCTGTTAATTAGTATGATAAAAAAAAATCTTCTTTTGTATTTTTTGTAAATAAAAAGTACCTGATACATTATTAAAATTAAATAACGGCGGCTCCTCATTAAATTCTATTAATTTCAAAGTCAAAGTTACCAGTAACTAATCTCCTTCAGGCAGAAAAAATCAATCGTGACTCTTTGACGTCAAGGCAGTTCTTTGAGAATTTGTAAAGATAGCAAGTTGATTTTCATTTTATTAAATTAGATAACATCTTTGCCCTCCTTAAGACGCAAAAGGACGCTTTGAAATAAACATTAAATTATAAATAATTCCTGCTTAAGCCAATTAAATTATTTAGAGTATTTGAGGTAAAAAATTGGGAATTATAACCTGGATTTTAGCTGAAAATAGGTAGATATAAAAAACAAAACAAGTTTGTTACTGAATTTTAGTTGGCTGAATTTTCGTAGCAGTAGAGCTAGCTCCTTGTGAAAGAGTTAGTCCAGGGAAGTATTGCCACCTTACCTATTTCTGCCACCAAGCAGTAACATGAGCTGAGAACAGTTGAAACGCAGCTTAGAGCTTTAAATCGCAAAGATTTGGGCGAAGAAGGGGCGCTGCCACTGCGCCCGTCACCTTGAGACATTGACAAATGCCACGTGCGTGTAATTTCACCACTGCCCTTGTCTAAAACGAAAAATTGTTCAAAAAATCTACAATTTCACACCATTGTACGTCATTAATTAGAATCTAATTCTGGTGAATCCTTTTTTAATTTAAATGGAAGGACCTTCCGGTGCTCATATTACAAATGAAGTTAAATTCTATTTCGGTTGTTGACTAATCAAACCATAGTTGACATAATTTAATATCAAGGGTCGTGATTTGTAGCTTCCCTTGAAATTTTATACAGGCTGCTAACTAATTGGATACGGACACTTCTAAAGTCAATTACTCACTATTGAACTAATTACTACGTAGGATAGGCAGGACCAATTTGGAAAATGAGCTTTTCTAAATTGGTTTTTGTTCTGCATATTCTGGTTAGTGCCCTAGGTGAATTTCGTTGATCTAGCTTTAAGCAAAATATTCGAAAAGGTTATGCTGACTCAATTACTGTCCTATTTCGATAGGAATCATATTTTTCATAGTGAACAATACGGGTTTACTAGTGGTAGATCGACTAGCGATGCGGGGGTAGCGTTACTAAAACACATCTATAATGCTTGTGAAAAGTCTCAGATCGCTATTAGTGTTTTCTGTGACCTCTCAAAGGCATTTAATTGCGTTGATCATATTACTCTTATTAGGAAGCTGGAACATTATGGTGTAAATGGCAATGCGTCGAAACTTGTCTCGTCATTTCTCAACGGTAGAATTCAGAAAGTAGACATAAATGGTGTGACTTCTTTGGGTTCTCCGGTAAAGATAGGTGTTCCGCAGGGCTCAATACTTGTACCTTTCTTATTTCTGATTTATATTAACACATGTCTTCCATTCTTTATTAAGGACCATTGCGAAATAGTGTTGTTTGCTGATGGCACATCCTTGATTTTTAAAACAGACAGACATGACATTAACTATGACCATATTAATGATACCCTCTCTAAGATAGTTTATTGGTTTCATGCTAACAATTTATTGCTTAATGCCAAGTAGACAAAATGTGTTAAATTTGAATTACCTAACTTAAAATCGACTAGTCCAAGAATAGAAATAAACTGAGAAAAGTTACACCTTGTTAATAAAGCAGTCTTCTTGGGAGTGACCTTAGATAGTATACTTCAATGGTTTCCACATATATCTTCCCTAGCCAGCAGATTAAGCTCCGCTGCATACGCAGTCCGCAGAATACGTGAGCTTACCGATGTTAGTACTGCTAGACTAGTTTACTTTAATTACTTCCATAGTATAATGTCCTACGGGATTCTCATGTGGGGTAAGGCGGCAGATATTCAAACCATATTTGTATTGCAAAAACGAGCGATTCGTTCTGTGTACCGTCTAGCCTCTCGGGTTTCTCTCAGAGAAAAGTTTAAGGAGACTGGTATCGTGACTGTGGCATCACAGTACATTTACTCAAATATTTTATATGCCCGTAAACATATACATAATTTCAATAAGAAAGAAGATATCCATAATATTAACCTTAGAGTTAAGTCCAAACCATGAGTTTGGACTTAACTCTAAGTTTAATTACCACGGTTAGGTACCACGATTTCGTTTAACCAATGTAAGCAACTCTTTTATGGGTAACTGTATACGTTTTTACAATAACATTCCGGAGCATATATTAAGTTTATCATTGTGACGTTTTCGAGTATAATTTATTTACCTATGGAATAAATAATCTTTGACTTTGACTTTCACTAGTGCTTATAGTAAAGGGAATTTTCTTGTTTGAGATCCGGTCATTGAGATGGTTATCTAGCATTGTCTGGGGAAGTAATGCCGCCATAACTATTTCTGCCGCCAAGCGGTAATGTAAGCATTATTGTATTCCGGTTTTGAAGGTAAGAGTGCTGGTGAAATTACAGGCACATGAGACTTGTCAGCTTAGGGTTCACTCAGAGCGCAGACGCGGGCGCGGACATTATAAGGTGACGGGCGCTGTGGCGGTACCCTTCAGATCTTCGCGATTTAAAACTCTCAGCGGCACTGCAAATGAGCAGGCGTGCCGTTTACCATTAGACGACTTATTTGTCCCGTCATATGGTGTCATAAAGAAAGCTAGTATGTTGTAAACAAAAAAGGTTTTGTAGCATTATTTGAAAACCTCCTGAAATAATGATCCGTTCTTTTTGTTTCACTCTGTATGTACATACAAACCGTAAGTTACTTTAAGGCTCGTGCAAAGTTAGCACTGCAAATTTTCTCCGCGAAAATCTTCAACATAACACGTCGACGTGAAACATTCATGACTTTAAATAAGTAACAAGCCATCTAGAAGCGCAAAGTTAAGAAAATTTATAATTTAAACTGATTTTTCCTTACCCTTGTACGCCTGCGGCTTTTAAAAGCACTTGTAAAGAAGTTTCGAGAAGTTTATGCGTCCACAACGTTGTCATATAAGGTTTTGAACAATGTACCGCAAAATAATTTATTAACATTTTGTTGTATAAAAACAAACTTTGGTGCTTTTTAGCGCCAAAAAAATTAAGTCAGTGGTAATAAAACAGTAACACATAAAACACGAACATACATATTTACAATAATACATAATATTTAGTTATATAGGAACATCATAACGTCGTTGAAAAAAAGACCATCTGATATTGAGAGGAAACATCAACATTAAGTTCAGATGACAAAAATTTAACGAGCGTATTCATTTATTCAGGTGACCGCGCGCCATCGCTCACTGGAAGTAGTTCGGAACGCCCAAACCTCTCGTCATCTGAACGTCCAAACGCGCGTCAACGCCCGTCGACGCGCGGCAGGTGTGCGTCCATCTGAGCCTAGCTTAACAGGATGTGAACCGAAAGACATACACTGTTGGACATAGTCTCCACCAAAGGTCGTCACAACGACCGCACGTTCACTGCTCGCATTCAGCGTATTTCTGCAACCTTAACTAGTGCCTCTACCATGAGATTGCAGTAACGGTGATCGTTAGCGACCACTTAAAAAATTTGTGTACAAAATGTTGTTTCTTCTCGTGACCGATAGGGGTGCTGTATAATTTGCTATATAAAATTTTGAAGTAACTTACGCGGTCGCTAGCGTCTACAGTCACAGTAAACTCGTAGTAGAGGCACAGGTCACAACTTTGTGGTCATTACCCGAAAACTTTTCGACCTCATCGGTTACTTGTTTTACGAGCAATATCCTCTGCTCACTGCCACTTAAGATGAGGGCCTGGAGTGCTTGCTATACTAATATGGACTACAGCCTAAAAGTTCTTATAAAAGGAGACCAGGAAAAACGTTCTTTTAAGGGTTGACGATGATGACGCTGCTATTTTTCAACTACGAAAGGAACGTATCTCTTGTGATGCATTTAAAAGAGAGTATCGTCCTACTGTTGGGGTTACATATTCTCAGTCAAACACTGTTCATATAAAAACTAACATAACACTCTCAACGTCCACAATAGAACCTAGGTAAACACCCTAGCAAAGCAATATTGCGGGATTATCTCCGCACACACATACATACATGTATTCATTCAGCTCCGTTGTTTATGGGCTACTTTATTTGCGTTATTGCCTTTTTCATATTGTTATGAATTTAAGTTAATGTCACATAATGACGGAAATTTTTATCTTACTTATTTATTTTTTAATTAAGGCATAATGCAGACATCAGAAACAAATAATAAAGAAAAAAACACTTAAAAAATGAATACAGTAGGTAAATCTGTGCTCATTTATAACTATGCTCGACATTCAAAAATAGATATAAGTTTTTAAACGGAGGCTAAATTAATTACTATCAGAATAGAAAAAAAAAACAAAAAAATACGTTATTCACCCTATAACAATACAAGAAGCGACCTCTTCAAAGAAGGGACACTGTAGTTAACGATATCACAATTGGTACATATTTTGTTGTACCCACACATCATATACAGAGGATTATTTTGTGATACCTTTTTTTTATAATATTAAGTGACGGGACGAACAAGTCGTGTTACACGCCTGTCCATAACACTTGCAGTGCCACTCAGAGCTTTAAACCGCAAAGATCTAAGGGGCACTGCCACTGCGCCCGTCACCCTGAGACGTAAGTTGACAAGTCTCATGTGCGTGTAAATTCACCAGCACCTTACCCTTCAAGACCTGATCACAGTACATGCTGACATTAAGGTCGGGGCAAAAGTAGATGGTATTCAAAGTTAAAGTTTGTAACATAAATAGAAAACAGTCCCCCATTACAAAAATTGAATCTGACAAAAGCTTTATAATAAAAGATGTGTGGAATAGTAAATTGTACGTAACAATATAAACAGACTTAAGAACCTCACGGAACTTCCATACACAACAATAAACTCAGAGACCCAAAACTTAAACACTTTGCCCTTAATGTTTTAAACATACAGTTGTAGTGAAATAACATAGAGTGAACATAGTAGACTTACCATAAATAGTAGTTCAACCTCTTATGATAATAGTTTATTCCAGCTGACTCTGATGGTGGGTATAGGTCAAGGTTATCTGTTTGAATAAACAGATGAAAAATCACGTGGTTAACCTGAAGTAAACATTCTTGCCAGGGACATTTGGAATATAATAGGAACGTTTCTTTAATCTTGTTAATGCCTTGATGGGTCTGTTATTGATTTTTTTTACAATCTGGAACACAATAGTACTTTGTTTGTAAATGAAGAAACGGGTAGAGCAATAGAAATCACAGGGGATTCAACAGAGAGATCGCTACTAGCAGAGTTTTTAATAAGAATTTAGAATCTGTCGGATTGGTTGTAAAATTTGTGAATACAACCATAGCAAATGTTGTGAAATCACCAACATTTGTCAATGTCTAATAAGTTCATAACGTTAACGATGAGAAAAAACCCGAAATAGAAGAGCTTATGTGAAACCTTTGCCTTGCAGAGGGACACCACAACAGAAGCCACACTAATAAATAAGAGATTATCGTAATCCCCCGCCTTAAGATCTCACAGCGACTCAATATTCATAAGGGAACCATTTTAGAAAGGTCTTTCCTGTTGAATAGTTACTTAAAAGAAACGGCAGAAGGTCCAGGGTCAAGGGTTTCTTTATTAGATAGTCGTTGACATCAACTAACGTAATCAGATAACAAAAGACTACCCACAGTCAGATCGTCAGCCGGTCTGCCATACATAAAATAGGGTAACGGATAACAATCAGAGAAAAGGTTTTTACAAGAACGTATGTACAATAAAACTGATCATTCAATCAATATTTTTGTGAAATTTATGATTTCTAATTTTGAATCAATGAATATAAAAATTTGTATCGCAAAACGGAGGTTAGAAAAGAAACGTCATGTTCACCGCTCGCGTATTATCTTGTGTTTTTTCTTCGTCTAAGCATTTTTTGTAGCAGTAGAGCTCCTTGTGAAAAGTTCTTCCAGGGGAGGTCATTACCTATTTGAGGTCATTACCTATTTCTGCTATTAAGCAGTAATGTGAGCATTACCGTGTTTCCGTTTTGATAGGTACTGATGTTATTACAGGCACATAAGACTTGTTAACTTAGGGTGACGGGTGTAGTGGCAGTGCCCCACAGCTGAATTTTTGTGACTTAAACTTCTGAGTGACACTGGATTCACTGCAACTATTATGGAGAGGCGTGTCGCTTACCACCAAGCGCCACCGCTTAAGGACTATTCACATTAGACTCGGATTGGAAATGCTGCGTAAATTTTATATGAAGTGATTCACATTAAAACGTGTCGCGTCCGTGACACGGACAAGAGACACCCGAACTGCTTTCGAGCTCGTACGAGTCTCGGATGCGGCCCGGCCCGCCTCGGCTCGTTGTAATGTGAACACTCTCTAGTGCGTCGTACGTGCCCTATCCGAGTGTGCGACTTTAAAGAGAGTGACTACGTTGTATTTAAAAAAATGAATGATGAAAAATTAATTGAGTGTGTAAGAAATTACCCAGTGCTTTATAATATAACATAACGTTCGTATTCGAGCGTAAACCGCGTCCTACTGACTCATTCCGTTTAATTTAAGATCGCGCGACACGTCCGTGTCTCTGTATTTGAATATGCAGCACGTCCGAGACTCGGATGACTCGGACACGGCTCGCATCCGGCACGGTCTAATGTGAATCATCCTTTATTCGTCCCGTCACTTGATATCACAGATAAACCCACAGGAGGGAGTCGTACTGTCTAGGTAATGCAAAAAAATTCGGCTCTGGCACTCGCCGGCTCGTACCGCTTTTTCATATACTAACCTAACCTAAACCCACAGGAGCGGGCCGTACCGTCTAGATAATGCAAACAAATTAGGCTCTGGTACTCGCCGGCCGTTGTATGGCGGTACAATTTTATCCTGTATGGCGGTATAATTTTATCTAAGAATAATAATTTTGTCGAAACGAATTTTCAGAATCTAAATTATATGGAAGACAGACAGTATAGCAAACATGATTAGACCAAGCAAACTTCTACCCAAAGAATACGTATGTGTAATAATTATTCTAATAATAGGTTTTCGGACAAACGATACTTTTGCTGTAAGACATTTCTGTGTTGCAAATTTATACCAAAACTGTCAGCGCATTAATGAAAAAAGGTCGAACCGTTTACGCTGTAATGAAATTCAGAAAAAAAATTCGAGTTTGTGATAGGTGACCTCGCACTTTTGTTAAATAAAATAATATTTTTCTTGGCTGTATATATGCAATATGGTTTATTTCAAATAATTTACATACATACATACGCAAGAAAGTTATAAGTAAAACCAGGGCAATTAAAAGACGTTCGACGTAGTTTACTAATTACAAACTTAAGCGTTAGAAGCTTGAAATCATACATATGTAAGCAAATCTAAACTTTACAAGAATATGGTAATTAGTAAGGCTTCATGGAAAGTCTTATGTGATTTCGATTAAATATTCAGTTGCTAGTCGACTTCGGTGGTCCAACGGTTTGCACTGTAGACGCAGGACGATTTAGTCCCATGTTTAATTCCCGGCAAAACAAATTTTGGAAATGAAACTTTTCTAAATGAGTCTTGATAGATAGTATCCGGAATGAATATCTCTGAAAAAAGCCTGAAACCGAGTAATGATTAATAGTTTGCACTGGACAAAAATAAAACATAATTTTAATCCTGCAAACATTTACAGTTTTGAGATTCATCGTCAAGCCATTTATAAAGGAGTGACGTCACGGACGCCGTACTGCTAGTACTGCCATTAAGCTAGTTTCTGTTTTAATTTATTTTAAAATAGTTTATCTGGGTATTAAGTGCGTATTTCAAATAAAAGCAGTAAGTTTGAGTGAACCCACGTATATTTTAGAAAAATCACAGGCAAGTGGTAATCAAGTCACGATAAAACTATAACACACACTGAATTTTAAATTATAGTCACTCTTAACGGTCACCCATATTAATAATTCACAAAAAATTAATAAGTGCAAGGATTGTGGCAAATTTCTATCGAAGACTAACGTCGTGGGCTGCGTGCAGTGCCACGCCAGGTACCACAACATCTGTGCGAGGGTCCTCTCCTGCCTGGCGCTGCCCGGACTGCCGATGCTCCTTGCCGACTGATAACAGGGACGAGACCCCCGTGCGCAGCATGGGCTCCCAGCTGCCGGCCCAACAACTCTCGCCCGCCGCCGACGATTCCATCGTCGAAAGCCGCGATGGCGCCGCACGCGATTCAGAGCAGTTGTCTATCGAGGTCGCAATCCGGTTGTTTCGGCAGGAGATCCGGAGAGAGATCCGTGAGTTCCGGGCCGAGTTTCTCGATCTTCGGGCCTCATTGCTGCCGTTAACCGCGAGGATGGACGACATCGACAAAGCTGCTGAACAAAGTCGAGAAAAAAATAACTACTAATGTCAATGACAGCGCCGTAAAGGCAGAGGAAGCGGTGGCCAATCTTCAGCTCGAGTTGCACAACAGAGACCAAGAGCGTCTCGACAACGATGTGCTGATTACGAACATCGTCGAGGGAGCCGGTGAAAGTGTGTTGCACATCGTCGCGGCGATCGGTACCAAGCTCGGTGTGAAGTTTGCGCTGAGCGTCTGGGTGTGCCGCGCGAGGGCGGTCGGCCAAGACCCATAGTTGTGCATCTGGCTCGGCGGGTGACCCGTAGCGAGTTGTTGCGGGCGGCACGCGTGCGCCGGGGGGCCACCACGGCCGACTGTGGGCTTGCGGGCGAAGCACGCCGAAACCAGGAGCTGTTCCAAAAAGTCCGAGACCGATGCCGGTTTGCCTCGTGGAGGTTCGTATGGACCCGGGCCGGGCGTATCTTTGTTCGACGTGCTGAGAGCGAACACTCGCATCGCGTACGCCGGGAGACTGACATACAAAATATTTTGTCGCGAACAGGTTGTTGGTGTTCAAAATGCTCAATAAAATCTTTTGTGTTGCCGTTAGGTATTGCCCATGTTCTGCTATATTGTATGTTTTCATGTTTTTTTACAATTGTAGGTACTTTGTGTGGTACTTGGGTGCGTTGGCAAATGATGAGGTCTGTAACAAAACACAATCATTCATTATCATTTTATTTACTTTTATTCAGCCACGCGGTGATAAAATATCACACATCGTTATTTATCATAGTTATTTATGTATTTTACGTACACAATGGATGCTGGCCTTTTCAGTGTTACAATTATTTTCCTTATAGCACTTTAAAATGACGCCTTCCAGGATGCTTTAAGTTGGACTATGGAATGCTGGCTCTTTAGGAACTGGACATGATGAATTCACAGCCTCCATGTGCAACTTTGATGGAGATATCGTCGCAATAAACGAGACTTGGTTGCGGGAGGGTGAAACAGGCCGTGCTCCGGCTACCGGTGCCAGGCTACCGATTGAGGCATGTGACGCGGCCACGTGAGCTGCGCTCGCGCGGAGGCGGCGTAGGATTTTACATTCGTCGAGGTATTGCTGCGAGAACCATGCCTCACCCTCCCTCACTCCGTGTTGAACAAATGTAGCTTTCGTCTGTTGCGTGCGAGGCGAGGATAGTTATTGGCACAGTCTAGTCTGCCGTGGTTTTGTGTGAATAGTTCCCGTTTTAAATTTATCAAATTTTTGTATATACATTTTTCTCTTGAGTTTGTTTGTGTTTTTGTTTCGTAATTATTTATTTATGTTTTACGTTAAATGTTTTGATCGTGTTTTGTTTTAGTTCTGTTTTGTTCCGATTTCTCTTTTTTTTGGCTTTTGTCTTTTGTGGTGTCATTGTGGTAAACAAATAAATGTATTTTCTTTCTCTTTCTTCTATTATACATTTGGCAACTCCATGGTCGAGGTTTGCACACCGGTTTTCATGATGTTGCCATCTGCGATGTCCCGGTTTCGATTCCCGGCCACGTCTGCGTAGAAAAACTAACTTTTCTATATTGTCTCGGATCTGGGTCTCGTTGTTTCCGATTTTTTTATAATGTCAGATAACGGGATGAACAAGTCATGTACCTAGTGGTAAGCTACACGTCTGCCCATAACAGTTGCAGTGCCACTCAGAGCTTTAAATCGCAAAGATCTGAGGGGCACTGCCATTGCGCCAGTCACCCTGAAACATAAGTTGACAAGCCCCATGTGCTTGTAATTTCCCTAACACGCTTGCCCTTGCTTGTTCATCAGGAGTTCTACTGCTACTAAAATTTCCATAACAGAATGCTTTAGTTACTTACTTTGGGATCAGAGCTAAGTAAGTGATATTGATGTTGTCTAATTATATGTCTTGCTGCAAGGCACGGATCTGATTGAGGACCTCATACTTATTCCAAGGTTTGTTGACCCCCTTCGACGTGCAGGTTTTATCGCCATACTTTCCTTGATCTAACATAAACTGTGAAATTATATTATAATATTAGTTAATATCGGCAGTTGGATCAAAGTTTGTTTTATATATGAATTGCACCCTTTAGACAGTCCTCGTAAATAGTACAATTCTAAATTCAAACCTACCAGGAACACGGCTATAAATAATAAAGGTGAATGTCAATCATCCTCCGATTATAATACGATTAACTGACAATTTATATTATGAATTTCTTAAAATTCATCAATTCATCTATTTGACAGTGTTCTATTAAGGTGTGCATACACTGCCAATTATAGATGAATCGCGTTATATAAATTGTAAGAAATTCGTAATATGAATTGAAGGGGTAAGTGGACAAAGGTGTTAACTAACACAAAATTCAAATTGAGATATGAGCGTTTGAAAATTTTAAATCTAAAAGCAAGGTAGCTATACATTTTAAATGTTTTATCTAAATCTGAATTGTCAATCCTTTTTGAAATATCATTTCTTACTAAATTATAAAACAGAAATAAAGTATTTTTAATATATTTATTAAAATACAGAGAAAATACGAACTTAACACCTTTGTATAATTTCATGTAAATCATATTTAGATTATGTGAACTTAAAAAGGGCTTATGTGAAAAATTAAATAACAAGCATTATTTTTATGAAATATATTTATTTCAGCAAAAAAAGATGTCAGTAAGGTAGAACATTAAGGGTAGTTATTTAAAATGTTAAAATAATACCATTGAGACTCTTGCTCAATGTATTCAAGTTGAGTTTTTATATCAGCAATTTTTTCTTTTGAGATTTTACCCTTATGCTTATTATCACATGCCATGAAAACTGTTGGCATAACATTAATTTTCTTTACAAGAGACACTTCCAAAAATGGTGTGTTGGGGTCGTAGTTGGTTTTATATAAATATCTACCATAATCTTCAATGCGTATCCATTTAACATGAACTTTAAAGTTGATTTTTTGTCTTAATGAGTTTAAGTTTGGTATTACTATTCCTAAATCATCTTTTAATTTGTTGAAATCATAAAAATGGTGGTTCATATCTTCTATTATTGAGTTATTTTTTGATGCCTTTTTAATTATGTTTCTGTACTGATTAGGAGTAAATATTTTTTCATGCTTTCTTAAAAGTTTTTCTATACGGCCAAAGTTTCTGTCACAATCAAGAAAAGTATGACCTAAACGTAAACTTGTGTTCAATGGATGTAAACAATTTACGTGTAATCATGTATTGATACAAAACTATTAGAAATTGATTTTTATTTTGGCCACTGCAAGAATCTGACCACAATAATAAGTTTTGGGAACTATCCAAATCAGCTACAAATGACAATGTCAACTGAAAAACGCGGGCGAAAGACGCGCGGAATCGAAATGTCACTGTCAAATGTGTCAAAAAAGTGCGTTCGGAAATGTGCTAAAGGTTTTAAAATGCTTTAACATACAACAGTAAAACCAATGCATTAGATAAAATAAATTCAAACAATGGAGATTTAAGACGTTAATCCCATTTTCACTATGGGGTTTATAAAAAATATAAATCAATTTTATGTCAGCAAACGTATCACACTGTTCATAACACCTTTGTTTATTTTTTATTCATTAAATTGTGTTAATTTTCCGAACATGCAAAAGGTACATGGATTGATATCACATTATAATATTTCAAACGTAACAGTGTAAATGATTTTTCGAAAATGTATATGCCCATAACACATTTGCAAATTTTAATTTTATGCATGTTTGGTAGTTAACACCTTTGCTAGGGTCTGTATTATGGATATGAATTAGATATTAGATATTTTGAGCCCACTAATCGATTTATCGTCACTTAGAACCTATGTTTATCCAAGAAACTCGATTTTTTCAGTTTTGTCAGTTAACACCTTTGTTCACTTACCCCTTCAATTGTCAATTAATCACATTATGATTCTGCCAATGCGGCTTTTTTAACCCTGTTGATTCCTAATACGAATTCATTGTAAAAAAATATCAAGCTATGAGTGTAGCAATTCATGAATTACACGCATATTTTTTTTTTGCCTTTCGGAAAATTCCCGTACGGTTAAGACAGGCAGATTTATTGATTTTATGCAGGTTGATCTTTTTGTTAATTACAAAATCATAAAAAAAAATCAAAGTCATTAAAAAAGCTTTTTCGTGTAGATTCAATAAGGATCTGTTTTTTCGCGATAAAATCAGCATCAGTGTCTGCTGATGTTAGGTCAAATAATCTCAGTACAAAGTACTAAAAAAAAAAGACCTCAAAAGTTCATGGAATTTACATCTATTTACTAAGTTTTTTTGAAATCGGTTACCGGAAAGTGCGCAAGACTGGATTCATGCTGTAGTTCACCAGTATACGGGACTTAATACAGGAGATAACAAAAATCAGTGCTAACTGCTTAATTTATATTGCGAGAAAAACGCCTTCAATTGGAGCATAGCAAAATCAACCATTAAAATAATTGCTCCTTATAAAATTTAGGCGCTATTTATAAAAATAAGTTTTCCTGCGTAAACATTCGCCTTTAGAGGTGTGATATTTACCCTCTTTCCGATAAAAAAGAATCATCAAAATCGATTCACAAATTATCGCGTTATTATTAAGTTATCGCGTAACATACATGAAAAAAACATACAGTCGAAATGAGAACCTCCTCCTTTTCATTAAGCCGGTTAAAAGTCAGCATTCGCATCCGCATCCGTAAATGTGCGAAAAACCTGCTTCAGCAACAACTCTTGTCGAAATCACCTAAACATTCCATATGATGAGAAAACATGTACAAATCTTCACGTTACATCCTGTATTATTTATATTCTTTGTGTACTTGTAAATTAATAAAACATACAACAGGTTAGCTTTGTTTCCAAACTCTGGTTACGTTTGTCAAGACGAAGTAAATATGAACTTCGCGGATTGACGGGGTTCTAGAAAACAAGGTTGTATTACTTTGGGATTCGTAAAGTAAATGATTGTTGTTTTGTTCGTGTTTTTGTTTTGAGTTGTGGTTGTGTTTGTTGGCAAATTAAAATAACATTTTGCTTTGTTATTACACAACAGAAACAAAAGAGCATTTAAAGTACTATATATAGATCTTGTATACCAGTACATCTAATCTACGGATCAAATACTATACAACTTCGGTATTATCCACTGTCACACCCCGCACACTACATACAACGCTAGTAACTTATTAACCTACTACTACCACGTGCAAGCAAGGTGCTGTCTGCATACGCGCAAATGTGTGCACCATACCAAACCATATATTATTATAAATATTATAATAATTTTCTTATTATAATAATATTCATAAATAAACATGAATATTAAAAATATAATAATAGAAAATTAGTAATATGATTTCCGATTACATTTTTTTGTATTTGTTACTAAACAACTGTTAAAATGTTATTTTATAAATAATATTAACTACTCAATTCGAGACCTTGGGATTGACATTTTTTATTTATATATTTTTATTAAAAAAAAGCCACGGTCATCAACGATTTGACCTATCACCTCTTAAGCAGAGGCTGTGGATTGTGAAGTCCCTGACCCGCGTTGGCACCTCGTGACCCTCGCCTGTGAAGAGACCCGTGTCTAGCAGTGGGACGTATAAACGAGTTGATGATGGTTATTCAGAAAGGCATATCCATATTCTTTTTTGTTATAGACGAAAGTGAAGTTTGGGTGAATAAACGCCGGATTGTCCGATCACTAGCAATCAGAGTGCATATAGAATAACGAACAAAGCCTTGTATCTATAATTGCGTCGTCAACTTTCATTGGTCCTGAACTGTGTTAAGGAACATTGTCCTATGTGAATATTGTTGCCGTCACTACATAGGCATAGAGACTAAATTGAGGAACCTAATGGCGATGGACGAAATTTGATCCTACAAGCTCAATAACATTTTATGGACACACCCAACAAACTGACATTTAAGGACATTATTTCGAAACCTATGCTAACTAAACTTTTGGACCTGTTAAATTTTTATTTTGGTTTTGTGTATTAATTTTTTTCACAAAATTTTGTTTTTTGTTTACTTGTTTTTACATAATTCGGTGAGTAAAATATTATAAATATGGCTGTTTACATAAATAACACTTACACTAACAATACTTAACCATCATCATCGCCCAGCCATTATACGTCTCTCTGCTGAACACGGGTCATCTAAGGGTTGTGAGCCTTCGACAAGAAGGCTTCATCAAGATGTTTTCCTTTAATATCAACGAGAAGTATTGTTACTAAACATTTTCAAATATATCCGTATATTACGTATTAGTATGAACTCCGGTTCAGCCGCAATCGGGAGATAACTATCTTGAAGTGGAGTAAAAGCACGAAATAACGGAGTCCAAATATTATTCACTTAGATTAAGCTCCGCTGCATACGCAGTCCGCAGAATACGTGAGCTTACCGATGTTAGTACTGCTAGACTAGTTTACTTTAGTTACTTCCATAGTATAATGTCCTACGGGATTCTCATGTGGGGTAAAGCGGCAGATATTCAAACCATATTTGTATTGCAAAAACGAGCGATTCGTTATGTGTACCGTCTAGGCTCTCGGGTATCTCTCAGAGAAAAGTTTAAGGAGACTGGTGTCATGACTGTGGCATCACAGTACATTTACTCAAATATTTTATATGCCCGTAAAAATATACATAATTTCAATAAGAAAGAAGATATCCATAATATTAACCTTAGAGCTAAGTCCAAACTCATGGTACCACGATTTCGTTTAACCAAGGTAAACAACTCTTTTATGGGGAGCTGTATACGTTTTTACAATAAGATTCCGGAGCATATATTAAGTTTATCATTTCCTAAGTTTAGAAACTACATTAAAAATGTTTTGATCGAAAAATCATATTACAAAATGGAAGACTACGTGTTAGGTAAAGATGTATGGAAAGACGACATGGCTCCAGAATCCACACAAATTTGATTCAAAGTGTATTCCATAGCATTTAAGTTTATTTGAAAAGAGCAATCCCTAGAGTTTCTTGCTCGTTCTTCTCAGGGAGGTCAGCGTAGTGAACGAGCAGTAGCTTAAATGTGACGTTTTCAAGTGTAAATTTATTTTACCTATGGAATAAATAATCTTTGACTTTGACTTTGACTTTGACTTTAGTTTATTTTTTACACCACAAAGATAGGAAGTTTACATAGGTTTACTGCAAAGATACACAGAAAGAAGGAGTACGGAAGAATGAGTAAACTACGATACAGAACATATACGCGGTATACACACGAACACGAAACATATACGCGATGTAATATGTACGCGGTGAACAGGCGATACGGGCGTCGCGAGTACTAAAAAAACCGACCTCAAAAGTACGTGGAATTACGTAATTTGCTAAGTTTTATTGAAATATCGCCTAGTTCGCCACTATACACGACTTGACGCTGGAGATAATAAAAATAGGTTCTCACTACGACACTACTCAAAGTATATTGAGAGAAAAACGACTTGAATGCAAGAAATAGCAAAATCAACCATTAAAGTAATTACTTTTAAATTAAAGCTAGGCGCTATTTATAAAAGTGAATCTTCATGCGTGAACAGCCACCCTTCGTGGCTGTGGATGATTTTCTTCAAAATGAAATGGGACCACTATGGAAATACCCCCTTTCCAACAAAAAAGAATTATGAAAATCGGTTCACAAATACCGGAGTTATCGCGTAACATACATACAAAAAAAAAGAACATACAGTAGAGTTGAGAACCTACTCCTTTTTTGAAGTCGGTTAAAAACTGATTCAAATATTAAAGTTAGCATGGAAAATCTATAAAACTTTGAATATTAGTACAAGAAGTTACTCAAAGTACGTATTCTACGCAGACGAATATTATAAATATTCCACATAGCTTTCAGAATTTTATAACAAAAATACCTAAACGGTAGCTACTCTTGTTCATAGCTGTACCTTCTAGATATGGAAGTTGCGTACTTTGTTATAAAACTTCTGAAAATGTAAGAAAACATCCTTTTTCTATCTAAAACTACCCAACCCCAACTCCGCTGACCTGAAGATACTTCCCCAAAATATACAAAATTATTATTTGTATATAAAAAACTTGTAACGCCTACATGTTTTGTGGAAATACGGTTTAACGACATTGTGATCTATAAAGATCTCGAAGCGCTGGTTTGTTTGAAAAAGTTTGTGGAACTACATTTATTTGCCAAGTTTTATTGGAATTGGCTAACAGAAAGTGGGTCAAATCCGATAATATACATATATAATCTCCCAATTTACCACCCTTAGAGGTGGATATTTTCTTCAAATTTGAATGGTACTGCAACTTTGGTACTCCCTTTCGAAACATCGAAATTGGTTCACTAATATCGGAGTCATCGCGTAACATACAAACAAAAAAGTACAGCCGAATTCAAAACCTACTCCTCTTTTTCTAGTCGCGGTTAAATATCAAATATACGCTATATACATCTGAAAAAATAATTTTATTTCCATTGTGTAGCAATGAATAATAGTGTTCAGTTCAAAAGAAATTGAAACTTAGTTTTCTATAGAATATAGTAGTAGATGAAACAAGTCTTGAAAAATTCGCAAATTTTTATTTTAAATCCATATACTGCATAATGCTTTGGAGCCCTAATTGAGGCTATCAGGCGAAAAGTGGTTTAACTCCATGAAATGTAGATAGAAGATTCATTTTAAATAATGGGAATTTGCAGTAGAGCTCCTTGAGAAAGCGTTCGTCCAGGCAAGTACTGATACCTTACCTGTTTCTGTCGCTCAAGCGGCAATGTTTTTTGTTTTAACTGCTTCCGTGGAGTGTGTGCGTTATTATCATAATGTGAGTATTATATGTTCCGGATTAGAAGGCTAAGGGTGCTGGTGAAATTACAGGCACATAGGACTTGTCAACTTATGTCTCAGGGTAATGGGCATATTGGCAGTGCTCCTAAGATCTTTGTGATTAAAAGCTCCAAGTGGCACTGCAACTGTTATGGCTAGGCCTGTCGCTTACCACCAGGCGCACGACTTGTTCGCCACGTAACTTGATATTATAAAAAAATAGTAATATAATATGACCTATGTGTAAAACAATATATGATAATTAATATATTTTTATACATAAATATGAAATAATTATGTACTTTAGTGTGACTACTTTTGAATTGATAACCTTATAATTAATGTTATATAAACAGACTTAAAAGTGGAAGCTCCTTAGATAATAATAATGTGCAAGATAATCACACCAATCACCCGGGCCTCAAGCTAGGGAATTCCTTATACTACGCATATCAGAGAAACGGATATCACACCAGGGCATAACCCAAAAACATCAGAACCAATTTAGCAAATTACATCTGCAATTCCACGAACCTTTTAAGTCGGTTTAATAAAAAAGGTTACAAATATTTTTAATTATGGTTACAATTTGTAGGTAACTAAAGTAATAATGTGGTAACCCTACGCTTTAAACGAATTATAGGCATCTGCCCGCCGAACAGGAGTAATTTGGCTTACTTGTCTTGAATATCACACATTTTTCTCCTAAATATAGTCAGGCAGCATCCGAATTAACCGTTTTGACCTTCTCGAAAAACATGGTAGGTAGACTATCAAGAGGTAGGTTATGGAGTGTTACTATTATAAAAGTTTTACTTTAATTCAAATCCGCCCACGAAACGTGACCAAAATGATGTATCACTCTTAAAGAAGTCTATGTACAAAAATGTATAAAGAAGAAATCTTGATCAAAGAGATATGAGATATTTCAAAATAAATTCTCTTTTCAGTTTTTATTCAGATAGCTGGAAATACAAAGATAATATTTTTTTACGACACCAAGTGACGATGACGGGACGAACAAGGCGTGCGTCTGGTGGTAAGCGACACGCCTTTTGATAACAGTTGCAGTGCTACTCAGAGCTTTAAATCGCAGATATCTGAGGGGCACTGCCACTATGCCCGTTACCCTGAGATATAAGGGTGCTAACAGATTGACTGCGTGTCTGTAGTTATTCCGTGAAGTCGTAATCAAGTTGATAACGACTTCCCGCATTAACTGCATGCAGTCGAACCGACTTCACGCAGTCGAGACCGACTTTATGCAGTTGTGGCTGCAAGTTGCTTACGATTTTACGCATTAACTGCAAACATGCAGCATTACATACTCATAGACCCACTAAGGAAACCCTGTATCGCGGATATTACGTACACACATAGGCAACAATAAGTTACACCCCAACTCACTAGAGAAATAAATGTAGGACATACAAATATTTCTCCCGACCTGTGAATCGAACCCAGGACCTCTACGTGGCAATCCAGTATGGTAACTATTCGGCCAACGAGGCAGCTAATAACTCCAAAGTTATTATTATTACTACTAAGATCGAAGAAAAATTTCTTTGACCCAGTGAGACAGACCATGCTGCACCGTAACATTGCTCTTACCAACTGACCCACAGGTCAAGTTACCAAGCTGTCAAAATTCTCTTAGGTGTTTTTGTTATAGATCTTTGTACTAGCTTTCGGCAAGTGTCGCCTCTAATGACATCTAGTGAAAGATTTTTGAAAAACCTCACCGCAGCCGGCATCTTTATTGAGGCCTCAACATATGTAGATGTCGGTTTTTAATCAAATGTGTTATTGAGATTCTTTGTGAAATAACTTCACAAGTTTTGTTATTATTACAAAGATCGAATACATAAAATTTTACGACCCGGTAGTACTTGAACCCACGATTATGATGCACCGTAGCATTGCTCTTACCAACTGAGCCAAACAGGTCACTTTACCGAGCTATCGATGTGTTCGATAATATTAACAAAACTAGTGGAGTTAGTTCACAAAGAATTTCAATAATAAACTCCAAAGTTATTAACTGTTCCAATTAATACAGTGTTCAAATTAATTTAACCATAGTAACCCAAATTCAATCCTGAATTCAAAAATTCAGACCAAATTCAATACAAAATTTATTACCCCATTGCCATTGGCCCGAGGTATGCAACTTCCATATTAACTACGGCCAAATGTTTGCCAAACTTTGAACTCGTTAGTGTAATGTGAGTTAAGTGAGTCGGCAATGTTTGCGTTGCTCGTCCATGTTTGTGAACATTGTTGTAGGTTACTAACAATTAACAATCTGTACTTGTAAAGTTGTATCAGCCCAAATACCTCCCGCGAGTCTTCTCAGACATCCACACCTAAGTTCTCTACCCAGTTTCCACTCTAAGGGATTAGGATTTAGGGATTTCAAAAGTCGATGAAAACTTTATTACTTTCTCCGAGATTTAGGCATCATTACGATGTTTCCCATTACCGTTAAATGGAATTAGTAGTTAAATAAACATCTCTCTATTTGAAAATTATCCACGACGCTGTTACAATCATTACAATATAATGTTGCTTGAGGTCTTATACGAGGAGATTTAGCAAGCCTGATGATAACCGCTCACGCGATGCGCTCCTCCTGCCGCAAAATGGCGGCTATTTGGTTTCGCAAAATAGAAAAGGATTCAGTTTCAATACAAGTTTTTATAAATAAAAAATATTATTCTGCATTGCTAAATAAGTACCCTCCGTACTACCAACAAAAACATCTCAAATAAAATGCAGTAATACACCGCAAATCCTGCACTTAAAAAGCACTAATGAAATTTTTGGTGTACTTGTATAAATATGATAATATTCCGTTTGAGTGGTTCTGACGTTTACCATGAAATTACTCCTTAAAGTGTAGTTTATAAACATTTATACTCAGGGTAAACTTATAAACCCTACTTACCGTATGTTTTCAATAAATAAACACCGAAATCACCAACCCAAACAATAACACACACGATTGTCGTGACGTATTTTTGAAGTTGTTTATTTTTTTAAATGACAGACCCAGGCATTAAAAACTTTATGGTTTGCTAGAGTACTCACCGAAATAGCAATTAATATTAGTTCTTTTACCTGTTATAACTTCGATATCCGATAAATCGGTATAAAATCATCACCGGCACCTCTAGGTGTGGTATGCGTCTACGGCTGCATGTATCGCGTGAGCGGATAAGCAACATGCTTTTTATTGGTTACCGGGGCAAATGCTTTATGCATAAGTACCCTCGAGTCTTAATAGTGATAGCGACATTTGGAGTTTTAAATCGCAAAGATTTAAGCGGCTCATCATCTTGAAACATAAAGGTGGTAAGTCCCGTGAGCCTGTAGTTTTACTAGCACCTGTATCCTTCAAAATCGGAACGCGGTAATGTTTCCGTTATTGCTTGTTGACAGAAATAGGTGTGGTGAGAGTGAGACCTTGCAGGAGTAAGAATTACTCTTACCACGTGTGACGTGTTAGAGTCCTTGATAAAACAAAGATTCTAACGCTACTAAAGCACCATAGCAAAACCTCTCTCTAACGCAAACATTATGGATAAAACCTGCACAACGTGTAAAGTCTCGAACCCGCTGTACTGTGTGGAGATAGTCGTCGAGGTCTATTGTAGGTAGAAATAACACTTCGGCATGGTTTAGGTATACAAAGTAAAAATAAAAACTATTCCTCAAATAAGTCCAATTCAGGAAAAATTTATGACAATTTCATGTTATATAATCTCAGTACAGAGTACTAAAAAAACCGACCTCAAAAGTACGTGGAATTACGCCTATTTGCTAAGTTTTATTGAAATATCCCCCAGTTCACCACTATACAGGACTTGACACTGGAGATAATAAAAATCGGTTCTCACTACTCAAAGTACATTGAGAGAAAAACGCCTTGAATTGGAGAAATAGCAAAATCACCATTAAAGTAATTGCTCCTAAATTAAAGTTAGGCGCTATTTATAAAAATGAATCTTCATGCGTGAACAGCCACCCTTCGAGGTATATGATTTTCTTCAAAATGAAATGGGATCACTATGGAAGTACCCCTTTTCTAACAAAAAAAGAATCATGAAAATCGGTTCACAAATACCGGTGTTATCGCGTAACATACATACAAAAAAAAAAGAACATAGAGACGAATTGAGAACCTCCTCCTTTTTTGAAGTCGGTAAAAAATTTGCAAGTCTTCTAATTCAATCGAATATTCTATTCATTTATATATATTATATAATATATATTATATAATATTATATTATATATATTATATAATATTCTTATTTATATAGTCTTTGTAAGGATCAACACATATTGCCTATTATTACTTGCGGGAATATTGCTGATTTAGTGTATTTGTTAAACATCACAAACGGCGATGTCGACTGTCCCGAATTACTGTGTAGTACTGTGTTTAAGGCATATTAACGCGTTCCATGAGATACTACCGTCCTGTTGCAGTTCCCCTGGCGAGGACTAAATATGGATCAAACAGTTTTCTTTATGCGGCTTGCAAGAATTTAAACGATGTGTTGAGCAGGAGTGAACTTAATATTGACATATTCAATTCCAATTCGAGCTCAATAAAGCGTAAAATTGTAGGCGTGTTGGTTTAACGGGTGATCATTTCGTGGCGCAGGTATTGGGATATATATGATTTACATTACATATAAATTATATTCTATACATATTTTTTTTCTATTGTAAGTTAAGTGTATTTGTTACATATTAATTTTATTTGCTGTGACCACTTCCTAAGTGCTCATTGTTTAGTCATTATGTTATTATAAGCGAAAAGCTTTCAATGGCTGTAATGTGTTTGATGATTTTTTTAAATTTGTTGTTAAGCTGTTGGTTTTCCACAAATAAATAAATAATTTCATTCCATTCGTATACGCTACAAAAAAAAATCCATTCATATTTATTTTAATATTTGGACTCGTCTTCGATTACACAATAATAATAATAATAATAATAACGCACACACTCAACATAGCCCCGCACTAGGGAAACCCTGTGTCGCGGGTGCCATGGACACACACATAGACAACCACAAATTACACCCAAACTCACGAGAGAAATAAATGTAGGTCATACAAATATTTCGCCCGGCCCGGGAATCGAACCTGGGACCTCTGCGTGGCAGTCCGGCATGGTAACCGTGCGGCCACGGAGGCAGTTGTAAAAGCAATACATGGACCTAAGCACAATGTATCCAATTTACTGCCGGTTTTCGACTTGAGTCGTGGTGGGAGGATCAGCCAGTCTGCGTCACGGACTTGCCGTCCGCAGACCGTTATCCAGAGTGTCACGTGCCAATAACCCAAAGGTGTCACCATAGCTTCATTAAGAAAGTATTACATCTGGACGGGAAAACTAACCATGAACATGAAACTAACAAGTCCCTGGAGAGAGAGATACCTCACGGCATCTCTAATTTCTCTAACGGAGCACCTCCTTCCTGGGCATGATCTATATCTTCGCAAACTTGGAAGTCTCTGAATAGGTTGCGGATTCAAGTCAGCCGAAGCAAGCAGAGCATGCACGTGTGGGGTTATAGCTCGCAGAAACATGTATGTGTGGTATCTGTTCCCAGACTAAGGCACATCTTTTGTCGTGCTCTGTATATCCCTGCCCTGCACGCGAGGACCTGTACAAAGTCACTGATAATGCTGTATCAGTCGGTAAGTACAGGTACTCCCATATATAAACGTCAGAGTAGACACGCTAAGAAAAAGACTACCGGTTTCATTTTTCAATAAGAAGATATCCATTCCACCAGCGCATCCAGCTATGACTTAGAAAAGATCCAACACATAAGCGTAAATTCAAATTAAGGAATCACGTGCCTTTAATATCACGTGAAATGTTATTAATCTAAAACTGACAAATCGCGTCTCTTTAATATCACGTGGAATGTGGCAAAAAAAAATTAAATAAACCAATCGCATGGCTTAAATCACCTCGATTGGACAATGGCATTAATTTTTATTGTGTCACGAGTAATTCGTGGAATAGTCTAGGTAGTCTTTTAATTTCAAACCCTACATCATGCGACACAAGAAAGTTCTATAACAAGCTTGCAAAGTTTCGAAAAGTCGACATATGAATAAAAGTTAATACTAAAAAGTGTCCGGCTAAAAAAGATCCTAAAAAGTTACAAGAAATTACTTTAGGAGTTAAAGGAATGAATTTATTTCCTGCGGTAAATTTAATTCCCGTTTCTTGTGGCGCGGGAACTGGGCGTAGGTTTATGCTTTTAGATAATTGTCAATACTTGTGTTACATTTCATTTCTATTTATACATCATGAGAGGAAATACTTCTAATAACTTATAATGTGGGTTTTAATTTATACAAAGATCAAATAAACTCAAAGAAAAATTCCTTCTATCCGGCTGGACACGAACCAGCGACATTCACGCCTAACGCAGCCCGCTCACTCTCCCAACTGAGCTGCAGAACAAGTCAACTCAGTCTACAGACATTACGAATTTATCTACGTGCTTGCTGCTGATCCTTGGTGTGGGTTTTCACGGTTTTTTTTGCCGTAGCGTCACCAGTCAGAAAACTATAAAGTTGTTTCTTCATTCAGCCACCTTTATAGCTACCAGCGGCTGACAAGAGATGCCGCTGCTGTGACAAATTCGCAACTACTTCATGAAGAAAATATTTCATAATAAAACAGACTGTGCCAAATGATCACACCAACTACGGGTTTCAAAGTGAGAAATTCCCAATACTAGAGCCGGAGCAACAAAGTTGACTTGACTAGCCAAACCAAAACCAATTTTGAAAAAATTTTATTTCCAAAATTGGTGCTACCGGGAATCGAAACTGGGGCTATAATGATCTTGTACCGGTACCACCCATCACCGCTTCGTATCCATCATTCAGTTGCCGCCTGCCCAGACTTAATCAACTAAAACAAAAGATCACGACCCACCGTCCATCAAGTTGACGTCAAGAAAGGTCACAACACTAACCACATCACTTAATTAAGGAAAATGCCTTCAAACCATCTACTAAATATACGGCTGTACTTTTGATCACATTTCTGATAATTTAACACCTCAAATTGAAAGCTAAATTAAATAAACTGTTACTAATATGAGCATTACTACGTTCCGGTTTTAAAGGGTAAGGGTGCTGGTGAAATTACAAGTACAAGCACATGGAACTTTTCAACTTATGTCTCCAGGTGACGGGCGCAGTGGCAGTACTCCTCAGATCTTTGCGATTTAAAGCTCCGAGCGGCACTGCACATTGAGTGTTATTTCCATGGAAGAAGAAAAAAACAATGGAAGTTGGTAATCGCTTTAAGAATCGATTACTATCAGAACCGATGTCGCGATATCTTGATAATGATTGGTCGTAGTTTCAAATTTAAAAAGAAATAACAAATTCTGGATTGTTAATATAATTAAAACTTTACCATATCGTTGAAAGGTCTATACCATCAATATCTATTATTACAAGTTACGATGTTTTGATATTATATTGAAATTTCAATCAAAGTGCTGCCATCTAGTGGTTCATTGCTGAACGACGACGAATTGGAGTTATTAATTTAGTACTCCAAAAAAGAAGCGACCATATTACAGGGATATAAACATTACATCCGTTTCATGTAACAAGCAAATTATTTCGATAAACAGAAAATTGAAAATTTATTAAAATAAGACTTCGATGATTATAAAATACCACCACGGGTAGTATTTTTGGTGCAGCTATCATTTTTGCACTCCAAAACAGCACAATAAGGCATTTTTCTAGGATTTTAGAGAATTTGCACGAAATAGTAATACAACCATACCATCCAAAGCGAAAATGGCGGTTTGAGCTCAGATAGGCCTTTCGAGATTTATAAGTTAGCACGCGTCAGATGCTAACTAACCACTTCTACTATATTTATTGCTGTGGTCATTGACTTACAATTATATGGACGTCGGGTCCGCGCTAAAAAGTGTCCGAATTTATAGGGCGTTAAAATCGTATACAGAGCGTCATTCACGCTTTATACTTCGTTTGTTCGACGGACAGCGAAGCAAGCAAAATTAGACAGTACTGCGATGACATTACAATTTAAATTCAACGTTTTAGCTTTTTCATATTCCTTTACATGTCACTACGTTTAAATAGGTTGACTTGGAACATTTTTTCCGTGGTTTTTGTATTAGACCCGTCTTCCATTTATTTGTAAGTCAATGGCTGTGGTTGTTTCTTTTGTTATTATCATGTAAAACGATCTGCATCAAAACAAATTATGTATGAGTGAAATTTTATAACACTTCTATAAACATCAACAAATTATCGATTAATTTTGTTCGTAGAATCACTAAACCTCTCTCTTCAAAAGTTGTCATGTTGCTGATGTGGCCTTATAATACAAAGAGTTTCGAACTATTTGACAATTGATATCATCTCAGTCAGCTGTGACCATGGAATTTGTAAAGAACCAGAAACGTTGATGTGGTATAAATCTCCTTCATTGTTGGGCCGTTTACTTACTTGATAGTACGGCAGCGGTGCGGTATCGGAGCGCCTATATTTCAATGTGCGCTTCCTGATTGGCGTGGTTTAGGCAGGAGCGGGAAGGGATCGTTTCGGGTTACCGCGTCTCGGTATGCTCGTCCAGGCGCCGCGCGACAATAGACTCTTTAGACAGTTACTTTATCGCGCGTGATTAGAAGCGTACAGGAAGGCTAATACCGCAGGATAGACTGCGTGAAAGTGGCGCGTGTTGGAGTTAGTTTTTTACATTGACTCGTCCGGGGTTCGTATCCGGACCCTCAGATATTGAAAATCGGTGTGCACGCCACTCGCATACATAGGGTCGTCATATGCCATGCTTTGACGGGACTAAATAGGGTTTGTTTATTAATACTAACCCTTTGTTAAAATGTACAAGTTTGAAACCTGTGCGTCTACTACGAGTTTACTGTGACAGCAGTTGCTAGCGCCCGCGTAAATGACTTCACAATTTTGTATGGCAAATTATACAGCGCCTCTAGCGGTCACAAGGAGAAACAAAATTTTGTATTCAAACAACTAGAGGTGGGCGTTGAAACGATAAGCATTTAAAAAGTCTGCTTTTTAAAATACTGCATGAGCACGCTTTTCATTTTAAGCGTAAGCGTTGGTCACTGGTCAGTTCTATAGATACTAAACAATTTCATTTTTTAGAACGTACCTAAGTTTCAAGTATCGCTATCTATGTTTCCTAAACAAATTAATTCAACATAACGTTGTAAGCTTTTTTAAACATAAAGTCTATGCGCTTAAACGTTTGTCTAAACGACTTTTTAAGTCTAAACTAAAACGCGTTTAAGTGAAAAGCGCTTTTACAAACACGCTTTTAAACGTACGTTTTAACGTTAAAAAAATAAGCAGTTGTTTCCATTTCAACTATTAACAACTACGAAAGATAAACAACTTATGTTTTAAAACGCCAATTAACAAAATGTTAATGTAATAATGTTATGTCATAAATAAAAACATAACTTTTACAAAAAAAACTTATTTATCTTCGAACCTTTAGTGGCCTACTCTTGCGTTTCGCCATCAACACAACGTTGCAAAGATTTTTTGAATATAGAAGTCTATGCGCTTAAGCGTTTTCTAAACGATTTTGTTAGCTTCAAACTAAAATGCGTTTAAGTGAAAAAGCGTTTAAAAAAGCACGCTTTTTTAAAAAAAAAGTTTAAACGTTTAAAAAAAGTTAGCCGTTTTCCCATCTCTACAAACAACTGTCGCTGTAATCTCGTGGTACAGGCACATGTAGGATATTAATAATGTAAACAGATAGCCTTCTAAAATATTAATTTTTATTATAACGAAATTCGTTACAAGTATGTACCTATACATTTAATACACTATATTCCTCTGTGACATCGTTAATATTAAAAACACGTGTAGAATGGGGAAGGATTCAGAAGGCGCTAAAAATGATGGAGAAATGATGTAGTCTACTACAGCCGTAATAACCTAATTTTTGTAACTTGTTCTGCGGCCAAGCAGTAAAGTCAGCATTACTGTGTTCCGGTTTTGAAGGGTAAGGCTGCTGGTGAAATTACAGGCACATGAGACTTTTCAACTTATGTCTCAGGGTGACGGGCGCAGCGGCAGTGCCCTTCAGATCTTTGCGATTTTAAGCTCTGAGTGGCACTGCATCTGTTATGGTCAGGCGTGTAGCTTATAGGCGCACGACTTGTTCGCCCCGTTACTTGACATTTTGAATAAAAAATAATATAATACCAAGTGATGGGACGAACAATTCATGCGCCTGGTGGTAAGCGACACATCTGTCCTTAAAGTTGCAGTGCCACTCAGTGCTTTGAATCACAACATTCTGAGGAACACTTCATGATGAAATCTGCGTAGGAGACGATCCAATTCACGTGTGGAGTTTAACAAAGAAAGGGGGGCAAAATGTATGTCGTTATACGTGTTATGTATTTACGCAGTCCCCGGGACTCATTTATTTACTTTGTATCAAATTATTGTTAGGTAGATATTCTTGGCAGTTCTTGTTTTACAGTTATTTAGGTCAAATAATTCGACTGGGTGGAATGAATGGTTAAGATACTTTACGACAAATTCACGGCGATATTTTAGATTTCTTTACAAAATTCAACGTCCGGACGAATACATTGAAACGTAATACTTGTTGTACGAAACTTGAAAGCAATATGATTGATGAATAATGGTACGGTGTCGTGTGACGTCATCAAATTTCCTTTTTTAATCTCCATATGCATAAGTACAGGGACGGTAAATGAGCGGCTCACATTTTGTTATATTAATAATGGCGCTTTTAAAATCCACATCAGGATAAGCTAATGTATGACAAATAATGTACAGAATCTACCAGAGGGCGATGGAACGCTGCATTCTGGCACCTCACACGATTCGGTGGCACTGTGAAACAGTATGATGTTTTCCACCTGTGCGACGATGCGTTACGAACTCTTTTCAGCTATGCGGTGTGGTGTGGTGGTATACTTTCAGTAGTTCTAGTTTCCTACACCGTTTTGCACACATTCCCCGCCTGCATCTGCAGTCTAATTACATACGGCATTTTGCTTTGGGGTAATGCGGCCGATATCAATAGAATCTTTGTCCTGCAGAAACATGCAGTTAAGGCAATTTACAATCTGGGCCCCAAAGTATCTTTGAGAGATAAGTTTAAAGAAATTAACATTCTTACACTAGCCTCACAGTACATTTATGAAAATGTAATTTATGTTAAAAGGAATAGTAATTTATTTATGAAAAATAGTGACAGACATAACATTAATACGAGGAATAGAAATAAACTAGCTTTTCTTGATAGTCGTCTTCACAAAGTCAAAAAATCATTTAAGGGGCAATGTATACATTCTTCTAAATTCTTCTTGCTTCTAAAACAAGATTCCGGTTGATATACAAAATTTGCTTTTCACGAGGTTTAAAACTATAGTGAAACAGAAACTTTATACTAAAGGTTATTATACAACTTCTGCGTACTTGGATGACAAAAATCCGTGGTAGTAACCCGTTTAGCTCATGGAGGTAGTTTCGATCTCTGATGTTTCAAATAAAAAAAAAAAATATTGTAAATGCTATTTACAAAGAGCAACCCCTAGAGTTTCTTGCTCATTCTTCTCAGGGGAATCTGCCTTACGAATGAGCGGTAGAGTTTAACCATTGTGACGATTTCAAGTGTAATAATGCTTACCTATGAAATAAAGATTATTTTGAGTTTGAGTTTGAGCATCCGTCGCACGCATTCCTCGCCCGCATCTCTTGCACACATTTCTCCCTATTTTCTATGTACAAATACTTGGCTCAGCTAACCCTTTTCCGCCGGAGCTGAGCTAGGCGAGGCTAGGAAAATGAAGTAATCCTATTGGTGGATTTTTTTCTCACAAACCGCCTCGCTACGTCGCACATCTCTGGTGGAAAGGCAGCTTTAAACGTATTGACCAAATTGCAGATTTGGGGAGCAAAACAGCTAGGATTAAATGGGATTGGGCCACGTTAGCCGGATGCAACCTGAGAAGTGGGCGAACGCCGTCACTCCTTGAGTGCTCGAGGATGGAAAGAGACGGCGTGGATGGCCGACAAGGGTGTGGGGGACGATTTTGATGGGTTTGAGAGGGAGTGGTGGGAGATCGTCAAAGATAGGGAGCAATGGATTGGGGAGTCCTTTGCCAGCAGTGGGACATAATAGGTTATTAAAAAATACAACAGGTGGCCTTATTGCTAAGGAGCGGTTGCTCACAAGCTGAGGACAGACAATTAAGATATACTTATTTTAGATATGATATATATTTAAAAAAGTTTGGTAGCCTAATAGTTTGACCTATGGCCTCTTAAACAGAGATCGCAGGTTCGAATGTTGCACTTAATTTGAAATTTACTATCAGCTTTTTAGTGAAGGAAAACGTCGTGTGATACCTGCACGACGAAGAAGGTTCAAAACCCTCGGAAAACTACGAACTATAGCATAAACCCTCGCAGGAGAGGAAATCCGTGCCCAGCAGTGGGACGTACAAAATAGGTTGATGATCATGATGATGTTATTGTTTTTTTTGTAAAAATACTTCAGTGGTTTGGTGTTATTGTTGATACAAAGATGCAACGAACAAAATGGCTTGTTAGCCCCGGTCTGGCAACAAGGTGCTGGTTAGAATTTGCCCGGATCGAAGAAATCCATGTTATATTGAATACACACAACACTCATACAAACACACTCACACACACACACACGTATTTATTATAGTTTATTATGTACATATATACAATTATTTTATTGTCATATTCAAGTAAGCTTGCGTATGTTGTTCCGTGACCTCACGTAGGGTCCTAACTGAAAATCAGTGTTTAAAAAAAAAATGAGTACAGAGTACTAAAAAAACCGACCTCAAAAGTCATTCATCCCCTAGTTTGCCAAGTTTAGAGGTTGAATATTTTCTTCAAATTAAAAGGGGACCACATCTGAGGTACCCTCTTTCCAACAAAAAACAATCGTCAACATCGGTTTGGTTGGTTATCGCGTAGCATACATACAAAAAAAACATGCAGTTGAATTGAGAACCTCCTCTTTTTTTGAAGTCGGTTAAAAAATCAGTGTTTAGTAAAAATACTGAGTTTGTGATCCTTTTGTTACTGCGACTGGCACCACAAAAAGTAACTTTACATCTAGAGTTCTTTTTACTGTTTGTATGAAAAGTTAGTTAGTTTTTTTATACATTACTTTGTTTGTATTTCGTAATTAATTATTTGTGTTTCACGTTGAATGTTTTGATTATGTTTTGTTTTTGTTCTGTTTTCTTTCGTTTTCTTTTTTCTTTTGTGGTGTCGTTGTGGTAAACAAATAAGATTTATTTTGTTCTTTCTTTTTCTTCTAAATATAATAACTGATTTTCTTTACGGACGTTTCATGTAAAAATCCAGCTACCATCCCTTGTACTTATCATATTTACGAAATTCTCGATTGTAATATTGTTTTCTTTTCAGGTAAGCATCTATAAGCTCCATCGTTAACCGTTGGCTAAAGGAAAAAAGTCTATACCCTAACTACATTCCTGTCTGTAAGTTAACGACTCTGTTAAATTTTTGTTATAAATGACGCAGCCGTTTTGACCCCTGTTTTGGAGTTGAGCTGAACATCATTTTTCTTGTTTAAGTTTACGCAACTCGCGTTGCCTAATAAGTAGGCAAAAGGCTTTCCGGATTGAATGAAATTACCTGCTCTGTGTGTTTAGAAAAAAATACAAATTTAGCGTTATTATAAAACAGAGGGTACAGAAGGAAGGAAGGGACGAACCAGTCTGATGGTAAGCGACATGCCTAGCCATAACAGTTGCAATGCCACTTGGAGCTTTTAATCACAAAGATCTTAGGGGCACTGCCAATATGCCTATTACCCTGAGACATAAGTTGACAAGTCCTATGTGCCTGTAATTTTACCAACACCCTTAGCCTTTCAAACCGGAATCTTTCACAATGAGCTCAATGAGGTAGTTAAGTAGCTAGCCTATTGGGAATCGAACCCAGGACCACCTTATCTAGCGTCGACGATGGAAACGTTTGGGTCCATGGGGTCGTCGAAAAGTTTAAATAGTACAATTTATCCCATATAAATAAATGGGATAACAACAAGAACAATTCTAGACAACCTCACCAACTACTTGGTCTCAAAATTAACTAGGAACAAGTACCCAGAACATCCGGATCGCAAAAAATATAGATAAGTTTTCTTTCTCAAAATAGCACAATTTCCAGGAACCGAATCCGGTTTATAGAAACCCCGGACCCATAGAAACCCCGGTTTCTTTTGCCCCTGTGTTGTTTGAACCCGATTCAAATAAATTCCTTAACAATATTTTTTGTCAGATACTAGTTCCTTTGTTTTAAATACTGTTGACAACTAAAGTGTTTCAGATTTTATTAATAGATGTATGCACGATACAATTATGATTACGTATACTTAGATGTTTTGTTTCTTTGAATTGTTTTTTTATAATAGTCATCTATGAATGTAAAAAAAGAAACTTATTTTTGTAAAAACAATTATTTTGATATTGGTCTGTTAAATCAATATTTTGAGTTTAGTATCGTTTAAAATACTTTTTTCAAGTTGTATTTTATTTTGAGTAATTAGTGCATAGAGTATAATAACTAGAAATAGAGACGAAATGTCATTTATTTTGTTTGAAAACTATTCTGCCATATCATTACTGTGACAACTGCGCTCCGATTGGCCAGCCTGAGTTCTAAACAATTGTCGGGTATCGTCAATGGGAGTCGTCAACTGTTTCACTTCAAATCGACCTGCTAACTTGAGCTTTGCTATAATGGACGAAAATAACAAAATCACATGTTTAATTACAGATGAAATGTGATTCCGTTTGTTTTGTAATTAGATGTTTTGCTGTTTTTCCACGCCACCGAATAGAACAGCACGGCATTGTTAGAGATATTATCTTTATTACAATAAATACAGAATATTTTGTGCAATATACGGTATCGTACACACAGGTCAGTAGTTGGCATGTCTATATTTTAGTGCAAACGAGAGTTGATATTTATAAGAGCTGTATCGCTAATGTGTTACCAGAAATATATGGCCCTTATTTCGTCTCTATTTCTGGTTATACACTCGATGAATTAGTGTGACAAAATGACAAAGAAAATTATTAAAATAATTGTGACTTATCAAAATCAATGTCAAAGTCAAATAATTTTTATTTCATAGGTAAGCAAATTACACTGGAAATCGTCGAACTGATTAAATTCTACAGCTCATTCGTAAGGCAGATTCCCCTGAGAAGAACGAGCAAGAAACTCTAGGGGTTGCTCTTTGTAAATATACATTTGAATACATTTATCATTACAATATTTAATTTAAACATTTTCAGAGCAAAACGGGTACTGTAGACTTAGACGTACCTCGTGTTGCGTTGCGAGAGGTACTTTTATAAATATAAACTAGGATAATCTTCAAAACTTGGTTTATTGTACTTTTTTTACATATTTTCTTACTGAGGTTACATCTCCAACTATCAAGATGTTCTATTCTTTCACATTCTAAATATAAAACTATATTCACTCAGCCAGTAATTCTACTCATAGAGTGGAGCCTAGACTACAGTACCAAGAATTTTTATCATCCAAATACGCAGAAGTTATTTAATAACCTTTAGTATAAAGTTTTTGTTTCACAATAGTTTTAAACCTTGTAAATAGCAAATTTTGAATGTGAATCGGAATTCTATTATAGAAGCGTTTACATTGCCCTTTAAATGAATTTGACACTTTATGGAAACGACTGTCAAGAACAGCTAGTCTTAAAGATTATTTATTCCATAGGTAAAATAAATTTACACTTGAAAACGTCACATTTAAGCTACTGCTCATTCACTACGCTGACCTCCCTGAGAAGAACGAGCAAGAACTTTTGAACTTAGAAGGATTGCTCTTTTCAAATAAAATTAAATGCTATGGAATACACTTTGAATCAAATTTGTGTGGATTCTGGAGCCGTGTAGTCTTTCGATACATCTTTATCTAACACGTAGTCTTCAATTTTGTAATATGATTTTTCGATCAAAATATTTTTAATGTAGTTTTTAAACTTAGGAAATGATAAACTTAATATATACTCCGGAATTTTATTGTAAAATCTTGGTTACCATGAGCTTGGACTTAGCTCTAAAGTTAATTTTACGGATATCGTCTTTCTTATTGAAATTATGTATACTTTTTTATGGGCATATAAAATATTTGGAGTACATGTACTGTGACGCAACAGTCATAATACCAGTCTTCTTAAGCTTTTCTCTGAGAGAAACCCGAGAACCTAAACGGTACACAGAACTAATCGCTCGATTTTGGAATACAAATATGGTTTGAATGTCTACCGCTTTTCCCCACATATGAATCCCGTAGGACATTATACTATGGAAGTAACTAAAGTAAACTAGTCTAGCAGTACTAACATCGGTAAGCTCCCGTATTCTGCGGAGTGCGTATGCAGCGGAGCTTAATCTGCTGGCCAGGGAAGATTTATGTGGAAAACATTGAAGTTTACCTATCTAAGGTCATTCCCAAGGAAACTACATTTGATTTCAAAATTATATAAATCTTTCCTGACGAATGGCCAACATAAGCAATGCTTGCTTTCTATTCATTATTAGGCTGTGAAGGAACCGCAGTATACAATATGTTGTTGACTATCCGCCTCTGTTTTTAGTGTTTTACTATAACCGTTAGAAAGTGCTATCTGATAAATAATATTGAACTCTAAATTATAAAGTTTCTCAGAAAGAGGGACTGTCAATAACCTGTGTATATAACAATTAAAAGCAGCCATTTTATGTTGCCAGGTGTAACAAGAAGAAGCAGGGATAATTGTATCTGTATCCGTAGGGTTACGGTAACTTTTAAAATCATATTTGTTAGTGTTTTTCAGTTTAAAAGAAGGGCAAGTGGAGCAAAAGAAACTGGGGGCACGAAATGGACGGACCCCTTCATATCAGTGCTTCCGATGCTTACTAAGGTCATCAAAATGTTAATTGACAAGCGTAAGTCAATTCACTATAATCTAAGTTTGACCCTTTACTTACATTATAAGTCCCGCAGTGCTAAAAGACCGTATTGGCAGAATCACATTATGATTAATTGATAATTCATATTATGAATTTCTTACAATTCATATAACGCAATTTCATCTATTGACAGAGTGCTCTATGGAGGTCTCTATATAACACTGTCAAATAAATGAATTGTGTTTCTTGTTTTGTTTGAAAATTCATAATATGAATTGTCAATTAATCATATTATGATTCTGCCAATGCTTGACCGCGATAGCTGACAGAACTACTAAATTAAATTATCTATTTTTTTATTCTTTTCAAGTTTAATCATAATACAATCAATCTAAATCATGTATCGACCATAATGAGCGAATAACAGTCTATCCAATATCTGTAATTCAACATAATAAAACCCGATAAGGGGTAAGTGCCAAAATCTAACATCCACCATTTTTTAGGTCGAGTTTAGGAGTGTTTTTTATTAATGTACTGTTTTCTATATCTACCTTTTATTTGTTACAGTTTTTTTACTTTAACTTTTACTTCACGTTAAATAAATTTGTGGACCGGAAGTTTCCTGTTTTACTGCCGTGATCCTGATCACCGTTGTTAGGGTTACAACCCTTTCACCTGTTTTTAAATTTTTATTGAATTAAATAAGTTCTATTTTGTTCGTTGCAAATGTTGGACACTGCATATACTTATCTCAAAAAATAATAATAAAATAAAAATTTCATATGTAAACATTATGTAAACCAATCTTCTCCGAAATGTTTGACGATCAAGTTTTTAATAAATGGACATCTCTGACCTCTCTGACGACAAAATAATAAATACCAAACAAAATAACGGATTTTGCAAGAGTTTATTCTCAATAGAGTAGCGTTTGCAGGTTGATGACAAATTGCCAATTTTTTCAATTGTAAAACTAAGAAAGATAACGATTTTTGCAAGAGTAGTCAATATTTGACAGTGATTTGTTCAGAATATACCAAGTTTTGGCGCTGTATTGTTGAAGTAGTTTTACAATTTTATCTCTCCAAGTTTCCGGGGTGTTCAATAAAACGCAGGCTAGAAATTTAAATTTTTGTATATTTGAAATACAGGTTTTAGGTTTGAAAAACATAAAACGTAACACATATTTAACACGACATCTTACATATATTTTACAAATGTTGCCTATTGATATAACCAAATAAAGAATTTCGAATGTTTATTTAATGTTCAATTTGTTAATTGAACAGAGTTGGCCGGCGACAATTAATCACTTACTTATCTAATACTTTTATTACTTATCTAATATCTATTACTAATACTTATTTACTTAAAACGCCGAAAGGTTCTACTAATTATGCATTACATAAATAAATGTAAAACTACGGTATCAAAACTTAATTTCTGTTCGTTACATCTTTTTGTTCTCAAATTTGCTTCTAAACAAAAGAAAATATTTATTTTGTATCGTATACTTATTTATGTATCTTATTCTTATGTATCTTATTTACTTACACTGAGATATATTAATAACTACTTAATTTTATTATTTAAAAATTTCAATAAGTTACATTTATGGCACATAATATATCTTTAGATATTTTCAAGGAAAGGCAAGGGATACAGCGTTCTATAGGAACGAGTATAAATCTCACCTCTGCTACACTTACTTTCCCATCCAGGCCGGGAATGACTTTACAATTCGCCCCTATTGGCCAATGCATGGGGGTTACATTAGTTGTTCATACAATGACAATGTCACCTACTTTTAAATTTACAGCATCATGTTTCCATTTTGCACGGTTTTGTAATTCAGTTAAATAATCTCATGCCATACATTCCAAAAATCTTGTTTAATTTTTGTACACATATCGAGTTATTAGGTTTTCGCGATTGTTACACATAGGAAACGAAACTATTTTTCCGGATTTAAATCGCGTGTATTTGTTTTTTCAAACAAACCGACGTTTCCGGCCCTTTACAGGTCCCATGGTTACGGTTAACGTCACACCGTCACACAGTCAACCGTGACCATGGGACCTGTAAAGGGCCCGAAACGTCGGTTTGTTCGAAAAAACAAATATACGCGATTTTGTACACATATTCCAGAATTTAAGTCTATTTATATTTTTCACATCAGTGAAGTTCAATTCCGGCAAACTAGTCATTTGAGTTCCTATTAAAAAGTGACCCGGTGTCAGGAAGTTGAGATCTAAAATTTCTGAAGTTAACAGTCATAGTGGCCTAGAATTTAATACAGCTTCTATCTGTGTAGTGATCGTGTAAAGCTCTTCGTAAGTAAGAGCAATATCTTAGCTTAGCCTTAGTAGAGAAGCATACATAAACAGCGATGAACGCCATTGATACAATCGGGTTACGAATACGGGCTACTTTTAAATTGAAAGGGCCACAAAAATCTACTCCTACCACTTGAAATGGTCTACTCGCTGTGACCCTTTCTGGAGGCAATGAGCCCATTAATTGTTTGGCTCCTTCAGCTTTAATGCAAAAACACTTAAGACATGAGCGTAAAACTTTTTTAACTTCTCTAAGACCACAGACGATCCAGTATTTTTGTATAAGTGATGAAAGTACTAATTTAGCACCTGCATGTAAAAGTGTAATATGCTCTTTTTTAATTAATAAATTAGTTAATTTGCAAGAGTTTGGTAAGATTATTGGATGCATTTTTCCGTAGGAGATATTAGATCTATGTGCATGCTATGTGCAATCTACCGCCCACTCTGATGATGCCATCGCTATCTAAAAAGGGGTAGAAGTTACTAAGAGAAGGTTTAACAGGCTTATCATTCAACAGGCAAGAGATTTCTTGTGAGAAAGAGATTGATTGGATATACCTTATTGCAATAAAATCAACGCTAATTTTACAGAAATCAGCGATTAATCGTTGTTGATTTGTATGAAACAACGTATTGTTGCACGATGATATCCACTAGTCGTAGTTAACTCACTAGTATAGCGCAATAGCCGCTGCACAATGTTCGCCGTTCCGCCGCCAAGGAAATGTTATAGAAATCACTCCAACAACCTCACAGTCACAAAATACGAATTGGTGATAGCCCCGTGGCTATTTCGAAGGACCACTTAGCCTGTTCAATAAAACGCAGGCTAGAAATTTAAATTTTTGTATATTTGAAATACAGCTAAGCATTCTCGTATGGAACAGATTTTATACTAGAAGTGTTGCCAAAAAACGTAACACATATTTAACACGACATCTTACATATATTTTACAAATGTTGCCTATTAATATAACCAAATAAAGAATTTTGAATGTTTATTTAATGTTCAATTTATTAATTGAACACGGGGTATATCTGTATCTACCAACAGCTTGGATCTCCTTGGCATAACATTGAGCGCAACCCTTAACTTTGGCGCTAATATTGAATGAAAAAACTGGGTACCCTTAATAAGGTTAAGCGATATTTCACGCCTGAACAGCTCTTAATTTTATATAAAGCACAAATCCGATCTTGCATGGAATACTGCAGTCACCTGTAGGATGGGTCAGCGAAGTATCAACTTGAGACTCTTGATTTGATTGAGCGCAGAACCAGGAGACTTAATGGTGACGACACGGTCGAATCTAAACTTCATAGCTTAGTCCATCGGAGCAAAGTTGCCCGTTTGTCGGTTTTTTACAGAATATATTTCGGTGAGTGTGCCCGTGAGCTCCATCAGCTCATCCCGCCCGCCTCCTTTTACCATCGGAGATCCAGACGTACGGCAAGATATCATCCTTACTTGGTCGATATTCCCTTCAGGCGTACTAAGCGCTTTTCATCATCTTTTATTATGTGCACAGCCCTGGAATGGAACTCCCTGCCTGTGTATCTTTAACGCGCGACTGAATAGGCATCTTCTGGGCGAGCTCATTCCATCGTGATCCTGTCTTTGTTCCAGAACTAGGTAGTGGTCAAGAGCAAGTCCATTTCATTTAAAAAAAATTTGAAATTATTTAAAATACTGATCCATTACACGCCATTAAACTAAAAATCATTAAAAATGTCACATAGCGCTGTTTGCAAGTGGACTACTCATATATTTAAGATTGTAAATAAAACCTCTGAAAATACTGTCTATTCATTGTTGTGCCGATAGCTACGTGAATCAAGTCATGGGAGAGAGCTTTTCTTAACCAAACAATGTGCTGTTTACATTTTAGGAAAGGGAAAATCAATTCGGCGCCTGGTTTGAACAATTTTTGCGGTCGAAAATTTGAGAGTTTCTCTTTTTCCAAGTGAATTTTAAGCTCTGGCATGTCTGAAAACTTTTGCAAGGCTTCAATTTTGTACAAAGCGGAAAATAACTTTGTTTCACCAAGCGTATAAAAAAGTTACGTCATAAATTTGTTGACTGTATTCTAAGGTTGACTACTTATTTTTAGCAAACGTTCGTTAAAAAAATGCTTTTAATATGTGTGTATGCTTAATGTTTGGTCAGACACAGTGAAACAAGTCTTATTTTCTTACTATCAACTTCTATGCAACCTACTTTCCACAAATAAATATTATGAATTACGAGAAGATTAGAATATTAAAGCGATTGCGCAAGTTTATATAAATTAAGAGCGGTGCCACACGGACGCTGTCATTGCGTTGCGCCGTAATGTTATATCCCAGACCTGCTACATAAATTATTAAAATCAGCTCTGCCACTCCTCCTAGTCAGCATTCTTCTTTAAACATCAGTAACACACCACAGAAAGCAGCTCAGTTCTATTCAAACTCCTCTCGTGTAAACACGTGCCACTTCCATTTCTATTTCTTGTACTATTTTTTATTTTATTGTAATTAGATTACCAGTTCTTCCCCAAATATACAATTATCGGGATAATTGTGTTTTTTTAAAGAATTTTACTGAGTCCCGTATAACAGCACGCTATGATATCAACTCACCGAGTGCCACACGAGCAATGCGGTACCGCAACTCAACACCATTGCTTACGCATCGTACCAGGGTCGTTTTCACATAATCTCCAAAAATATGTCCCTTTCAATAACTTTTATGTTATTACATAAATGCTAAGCATTATTTATTTAATATGATTGCTTGCTTACTTAGTCTGGTTACACATAAAAAGACTACTTTACTACGTCACAGTAATAAATAAAAATTAAAAAAGTGAGCAAATTCTCGTTCATGGGAGCCGGTTCCACGTCGCCCTAATTTTAAGAAAAGAAGAAAAAAAATTAAACACTCGTGGAAATCGCAATATTTTCCATCGAGAATAAACTCTAATAACTTACACGTCGAATACAAACCGTAACTTTCCAATTTATTATAAACAAACATGTTTTCTTGGGAATACAAAATGTGTTTCAATTTTTCTTATCATTAGTGTCAATTCAACTAAAAACCTCCTAATAACAAACGTTCATACCGCTTCACCGTCATCCTTAGCACACGTGAGAAGGGGCTTCTGTCGGATTGGAGTGTACACAGTGAAGTAAGCTGTGCATCTCCGTTTTAGCAAATAATCGACTTAAATACCAATTTCAGCGCTAGTGACCAAATCGTTCTCATTCATGTAAAGCAATCTATCTAAATAAGTATTAGGTAATAGTTTTATAAACTTTATTGTACATCAATTAGACAAAGGCAACTTTAAAATCATTGCACTTTTATGACGGTCCAGCATATTTTACACATTTGACAATTAAAAATGTATCCAAATATCATTATTGTCGCTCTCATTCTTGTCTACTTTTAAGTCAAATAGTTACTTTAAGCCAAACATTTATTTGAAATATAACAATTAGATGGTAATAGTGGTGATGACGACAGCGGTGACAATGATGATGGTGGTGATGATGACGATGATGGTTGTAGTGATAATGATGTGAGTAGTAATAATGCTGATGATAATGGTGATCATGATGATGATGTTGATGGTAGTGATGATTACATATTGAATTACAACAAAGTTTATATGACATTAACAAAATACTTATTTAGATTTATTTATTAATTACATATAGATAGGATGGTCTTACACGGATGAGAAGGATTTTGATACAGGAAGTTATATTAAAATATTAGTTATATGTTAAATGTTGTTAAATGTTCTTTTGTGAACGATAAAATGTGTGTTGTAATAATAATTTCTCATTACTGCGCCGTCTTTCGCATTTATGTTTATGAGAAAATCATTCGTATTACTGCAATCTCATTCGTGTGACCTAAAATATGGTTTTTTGTTGTATTTAACTTAAATATTTCCGTGATTTTATAATTATTGACATTGCGTGAACTTATTTGTACGTTTAAGAGCTTAAAACCAAAAGAAAAAAAGGTTTTTACAAAAATCACTCAAAAAGTGCCATTGAAATTCGGAAAGTGAAATGCACCCAGCAACCTTCCCCGCTTTTTCTTTTGGAGGTCTACCACGAAATACGGAATACGAAGCAACGATCATCGTCTTAGCTTCGTATCGGGCCGGAGGCTACCACGAAATGGGTACAAAGATCGTGATTTGACGCGATGTATTATCTATGCTTATCTACAATATTATGATTCTAAAATACATTGCACTTTGCACATTGCATTGCACTTTGCATTGCACATTGTTTATGTCTCGAGTTAGCATGTTAGCAGGTTAATTTATAGTTTATTTTTCAGTTAATTGTTATTACTGTAATTATAATTGTAAGTTAGTTAAGGGCAATAAATTTAATATTTTATACATTTTAATATATATAATTTGATACAATTTAAAGTTTGGATAAATATAACATACAAAGAAAAAATATATGTATTTGTTAATTTTAATTTTTAATTTGTATATTTGTGACGTCCACTGTGTTCCATGCCGCACGAATCATCGCCGAATCCACTGAAAATCAGCGTCGTACCACACTTTCAGTGAGACGGCAATAGCTGAGTGGATGACGGATTCAGTGGCTGCACAGCACACATCCTGTCTCCCTTATCTTTCTTTCTTCTATTTTTTATGTTTTTGTTTTGTTTGTAAATTGTATGTGTGCTTTGCTTTACATTGAATAAATAATTTCTATTTCTATTTCTATTTCACTTTATACGCTTTACTAATACACTTATCACAATATAAAGACACAGTATTTTATATATTGCCCAACTCACGTACACAATATTATAAGTAATGTAGAAATGCTTCAATCCATCCTTGACAGTTTCTTACATGCAGAATGGTAATAGAATACACTAGTGACTTCATTTCACCATTTTGGTGATGATACGAAAGATAATAGCTTTATTGAACAGGTCACTTTTTAATATGTGATTTTAGCGTAATGACGAGTTGTTTACATTAACATCCCAGTACTGGAATCATTATTTTATCATTAAACAACAAGAGAGAATTTATGTTTATGGTTTCGGAATATAAAACTAGTATTATCCTGTTCATTTATCAGTAATGTTAAATAATGTGATACATTAGAACAAGTAGATATACTTACCGATAGCATTTTATTTAATGTTTATAATAATAATATGTAAGCGAGGGAAACCTGTCACTAGTTTTCCTCTTAGCCTACATAATATGTAAATGTTGGTTTTCTTAACAAATAAATAAAAAAAACTGTAAAACTGACATATGTAGTACGTATGAGCCGACACAGTCACGTAGTTCGTGGTAAACTTTCTGGTCCCTTATCCGATGCGCACGCGTTATGTACCAATTAGCATTCAGTTCTAATTTATATGTAGTACGTTGGTCGCGGCTTAGGCAACACTGGTGCATCAAATCGTGTGACATTCGTCTAACAAAATCATACTGTACTGACTCGTCTACTGACAAGTTGCCCACAAGAATACCCAACAAAACAATAAAAAAATCATCAATAACCACTAAAACAACATATTTCTAAAATCAGTAACAACAGTACGCATGAACGATCCGTCGTTCAACAGACAGTTCAAAGGAACTTGACACGGGCGCTCGGTGACGGGCAACACGTTTCGTCGGATAAAACTGTCAGGCGTTTCGTTTATTCGAAATTAAGTGAAAATGTCGTTGGTGTAGATATTTTTATGATCCTTACACTAAGTGTACAGTTGACCTCCATCTCACCTGATCTTCTTCTTATGATATTGAGGGCATTTTTTGTCTCACAATATTCTTTTTTAAGTATAGGAACAAAGCGTACATTCAAGCGTTGTGAGAGACAGGGACCCAAAAAAGAAAAGTCCTGCATCTTAGCCGCTCACGCGATGCGCTCGTCCTACCGCAAAATGGCGGCTATTTGGTTTCGCAAATTAGAAAAGGATTCAGTTTAAATACAAGTTTTTAAAAATAAAAATTATTATTCTGTATTGCTAAATAAATACCCTCCGTAACAAAAACATCTCAAATAAAATGCAGTAATACACCGCAAATCCTGCACTTAAAAAGCACTAATGAAATTTTTGGTGTACTTGGGTAAATATGATAATATTCCGTTTGAGTGGTTATAATGTTTACCATGAAATTACTCCTTAAAGTATAGTTTATAAACATTTATATTCAGGGTAAACTTAAAAAACGGTAACTTACGGTATGTTTTCAATAAATAAACACCGACATCACCAGCCCAAACAATAACACACACGATTGTCGTGACGTATTTTTGAAGTTGTTTATTTTTTTTAAATGACAGACCCAGGCGTTAAAAACTTTATGGTTTGCTAGAGTAGTTACCGAAATAGCAATTAGTATTAGTTCTTTTACCTGTTATAACTTCGATATCCGATAAATCGGTATAAAATCATCACCGGCACCTCTAGGTGTGGTATGCTTCCAGAGACGCATGAATCGCGTGAGCGGCTAAGACCCTAGATCTTCACCTCATCAAATACCAAGTGACGGGATGAACAAGTCGTGCGCCTGGTGGTAAGCGACACGCCTGTTCACAACAAGAGACAAGTTAACAAGTCCCATGTGCCCGTAATTTCATCAGCACCTCTACCTTTCAAAACCGGAACGCAGTAGTGCTCACATTACTGATTGGCGACAGACATAGTTAAGGTGGACAGTATTTCCCTGAACGAACTCTTTCATAAGGTGCTCTAGTGCTTCTAACTAATTATAAATGTATCGTTACGTAAAAAACTCCTGTTTAATTTTTTTTTATAATATGCTGGAATAAAATGTCGATATACAAGTACTGTATTTGACTCTCTTTTTTCATTACAGCACGAGAATACTGTGACGAATACCTTAATGTTTAACCGACTTCAAAAAAAGGAAGAGGTTCTCAATGTATGTTTTTTTGTATGTATGTTACGCGATAACTTTTGCATTTGTGAACTGCTTTTGATGATTATTTTCTTATTGGAAAGTGGGTACCTCAGTAGTGGTCGCATTTAAATTTGAAGAAAATATTTAACCTCTAAAGGTGGCAAACTAAGGGATGAATCCGGCTTCGCGCACATTCCAGTAACCGATTACAATAAAACTTGGCAAAAAAGATGTAATTCCTCGAATCTTTGGGGTTGGTTTTTTGTACTTTGTACTGAGATTATTTCGAATAATGTTAACGGCTTGTTGATGCTATTAAAATTATAACGTGACATCCCTACACTCCGAACGACTCGTAAGCATTGACGTATCGAGCAGGCTTATACTACTTGTGTTATTATTATGTTTACACCGTTGTCGCCACAAAGTCTGTGCACAATTTATGTGATGGATGGTGCTGTGTAACAATTAATACATTTTTGTTTGTTAGTTTTGTCGTTTATTGAGATTTTTTGTAAAATAACTTCACTATACTCTTACCAATTTCGATACAGAATGTTTAATAACAAAACATTGCTAGGCAACCAATAATGGCAGATGGAAAGAACATTTTTGTCAATGTCTATTATTTAGGCTAGCTCTGCCACTGTCTGTTCGCGTAGGTAATTGGTATTTAAATAGGTAAATAGACAATTGGGTTATGTAGAAGTAATACTTACTAATACGTGCTACTGGTATGTATCGTTTATGAATAAAGTAATCAGTATTTGAATTCTATTAATATCAACTGCTAAGTTTTATTTTGTATTATTGAACTACGTATCTCATTCAGTATGAATTCCCGATTTTGAACTTGAATTACTACTCGAATTTGAATGTTTGGAATATCTCCCTTCAAATTATAGCTTCTTCTTCTTATAGCTCATTGGTAAAAAGCGTTCTGGAGTAAGGTACAGTGGTTTGGCTACCTTACTACAATGTAGATTCCAACAAGATTGAAGATGTACAGAGGAGGGCTCTCAGATCTATCTTTTATAGATTGGGTCATTGTCGTCGTCAGATGCCTACCTACGAAACCAGACTATCTCAATGCAACCTAGTATCACACAGTGTTCGTCGAACTAATTTATTGGCTAGTATTAATATTAACATAAGACACAACCCCAGTGTCCTCAGGTTTTTGTCCTAAATGTTTTTAAAAACAATACATCTTTTTACAATCCCATTGTAAGAATGTATCGCACATATAATGGCCTTATTAACAATTAGATATATTGAATTCTAAGGGTCGTACCCTAAGGGTCGTATTCTAGAACTCTACTCAATGCTCAAGTCAGGATTTGGGTATGGTTTAAAGCACTAGAAATCATACTCAAGTCCCGGCCATTAGGGTCGTATTTCCAGTGCTTGTGTTTCCAGTGCAATCCTGACTTGAGCATTGAGTAGAGTTCTAGAATACGACCCTAAGTGTCACATATTTAAAAAGTCTGTCTCAGATGTCCTCAAGTAGGCCAGTTAAACTATAAAAATTAAAATAATAATAATTTCATTTTAACACTTTTTTCTTTCTTTTTTGTATTTTCTTTTAGATATTTGTACGAACATAAATTTTGCAATTTATCATTACTTGATAGTAACTTTCCAAAACATGTACACGCTCCTGGTTGGCATTCTGGTTCGGATCTAGTTTTAAACTAATTAATGTGTTATTCTATTTTGAATGTCGACTATTGTGTTCGTCTAATAAATAAATAAAAAAATCGTTAGGGCTGACACACTATCATAAATAATTAATTACTAAAAATTTTCAAGTTACTTTAAAATTACTTCCTAGTGATTTGAAACTTCTAATGAACAAAATTTACCATATAGCTAGATAAAACGTTTATTTGTATCTACGACACACATCATAACAGAAAAATATGTAATACAATAAAAAAAAGAGAAGAAAAACAGCAGAGTCGCTGCACTGCCGAACACCCAGTTATGTTTGTGTGCTGTAGCAGCGCAAAAAGGCCATAGCTCTATATAGCAAACCCCCGATTTACAGCTATAACCTAGAGGATTCCGCGGATAATCCGCTAGCTGACGCCATTTTCATGTTGTTTAAATTAAACAAATAATAATTTCGAAACTAAATAAATACGGAAGATAATATAAACATAATAAATATTTTTTTTTAGATTTGATTTAACTATGTTAATAATATAAGCAAATTATAATTTGAATTAATTGTGATTATTATATAAAAGTCAATTTTATTATCAATGGGTATGTTGCTATTACACAATGCTATGTAGGCAATTTTCGCTACTTAAGCAAAGCGCTGTGGAATATGTTTTTGTTTGTTGACATATTTTATTCTATATCGAATTTGGCTAGAGTATAGTTTTGTTATGATTATTAACACAAAGATCGAATACACATACATTTTTTTCAACCCCATGGGACTTGAACCCATGACCACGCTGTACTGTAGCACTGCTCTAACTAATTGAGCTACAGGTCAAGTTATCGAGTTGTCGAAATTCTCCTGTGTGTTTTTGTTAAAGAACTTTATACTGGATTTTTCGGCATTCTGCACCGCCAGTGACTAGATGTCACATGTAGATGTGAGAGATTTTAGAACCTTCTTCACCGCAACCTTTTTTTGCCTTAAAACGTCAGGACATTTGCTTTTAGCTTTCCGCCGTGGTTGCCGTCTATTTACTCTGTATCCGTTTCACCTAACGTTAAACTTAAACTCTGACACCCGCCTCTGCAGTTCTTTCGAGACCATGGACGTTGCAATATGTCCGAAACGTCGAGGTAAATAAAACATGTTTCATACGTGATTAAGTTCCGAATAAAAAATCTTCAAATAACCTTTACAGGTGCCATGACCTGACGTTGATGTCGCTTTTTGATCAAACGTATTATTAAGTTTTTTTTGTAAAATAAGCCCACACAGAAAATATTCTTTGACTCGATGGGACTTGAACCCACGACCTCGCTGTACCATATATTAATTTCCCCTATTTTGTACCTTGGAGGTAGAAAGTTTTCTTCAAATTTGAATGGAACTGTTACCTATCAGTAGTCCGAAATGACATTTTCCAGAGATAACGTTTGGTCGCAATTTCATAACCTCGAAAGTAATTTTGAGAGGAATATGTTTTTTCTTTTCCGAACCTTATCGTGTCTTTGCGATAAATATTCAACATATCATGAAAGAATAACTGTTTCGTTATAATTCGGTTTCAGGTGCAATGAAAATTCGAACAAACGTTATTTCAGACAAAAAAATTTTCGAGTTTGTGATAGGTTACCGAATGGAACAGGTATCCCCTTTCCAGCAAAAAAAAAATAAAAATTTGCACTCTAATTGCAAATCTCCTTTTTTGAAGTTGGTAAAACGAATGATGTGTCTCTGTTTTTGCGTATAAATTTCATTCTGAAGCAAATCTGTACCTCATACCTCTGAGCTGTATTGCGTCCCTTAAATAAAGTTCTTATTGTTATTAAGTTTCTCTAAAAGGCTGTCTTGGGTCAAAACGGCCCCGGTCCTTTAGAAGGCTTGCGTAGACACCCAAACCAGTGTTATTACTTCTCCCTTTCCCTGCAGTAATGAACTTGTTTCTTTGGTCCAAAACGCATTTCCACTTATATCTATACTTATATTAACACGCACACGTACTTTTACTTATTTTAGGCAGTTACCACACTTATTAAAGTAGTCCTTTGATTGAACATTGTCATTTGATTGTAAATGTCAAGTATGAAGCTTCATTCGCATCATGCGTCTCTTAATTTGGTCGAATATTAGTTATTTGACAGAAATTGTTTTGAAAGATGTCGGACGGACAACGAGAGTAGATCAACTGAATATAACCGCTCACGCGATGCGCTCCTCCTACCGCAAAATGGCGGCTATTTGGTTTCGCAAATTAGAAATGCATTCAGTTTAAATACAAGTTTTTATAAATAAAAAATATTAATCTGCATTGCTAAATAAATACCCTCCGTACTACCAATAAAAACATCTCAAATAAAATGCAGTAATACACTGAAAATCCTGACTTAAAAAGCACTAATGAAATTTATGGTGTACTTGGATAAATATGATAATATTCCGTTTGAGTGGTTCTAACGTTTACCATGAAATTACTCCTTAAAGTATAGTTTATAAACATTTATATTAAGGGTAAACTTAAAAAACGCTACTTACGGTATGTTTTCAATAAATAAACACCGAAATCACCAGCCCAAACAATAACACACACGATTGTCGTGACGTATTTTTGAAGTTGTTTATTTCTTAAATGATAGACCCAGGCATTAAAAACTGTATGGTTTGCTAGAGTAGTTACCGAAATAGCAATTAATATTAGTTCTTTTACCTGTTATAACTTCGATATCCGATAAGTCGGTATAAAATCATCACCGGCACCTCTAGGTGTGGTATGCGTCTACGGCTGCATGTATCGTGTAAGCGGGTAAATAAATTAATAAGCAGCACCACAGACGGCAAACTGTTCGGCCACCGAAGTCACTCTAATTACGCTATAACTTCAATTTGTTGAAAAAAAAACAACAGAGACATAACAATTCAGTTTTATCTTCAAAGAGACCGTTGTTCCAATATTCAAGTTAATTAGAAATAGGAAAGAAGTAAATATTTCTCTCGAAAGTTGAATATAGAAGTAAATTGAAAACTGTTTAGTTTGTTTTCAATAGAAGGCAGTGTGGTTAAATAATAAAGTCTCAATTTAACAAGTTACGGGTATTAGATAAAAGCACATTGCATGGAAAACCGGCTTTCTCGCGGCGGCCATTTTAGATTATATATGTTAACAAATAATGTTTTTTTTACAAAGAGCTACCCCTAGACTCTCTTGCTCATTGTTCTCAAGCAAATCTGCCTTATAAATGAGCACTACGATTTAATTAATGTTACTAGTTTGAGGTTTGATAAAACCAAGGCATCGTTTTCGTTCGAGAACCTTCTAGTAACGACTTTAGGTGGGTTCGACTTTACACGATCAATGATCCAAGGACGTATTCAATTCATAATTTCATCACACATGTAGTTGAATATACTGCGAAACTTGTGAGTGTAGTTTGTAAATACTGCATGTTAGAGTTGATTTTGTAGTGATTTAATGCCTTTTAATATTTACGCCTAAAGTCTCTATTTAAATACTTCCGATCGTGCATGGAGTACTACTACCACCTTTGGGATGGCTCTGCGACATATCAACTGGCCACTTTGGATTCAATTGCCAACCATGCCAAGAGGCTTATAGGTGACTCGGAATTAGTGGAGGCAAAGCTGCAGAGCTTTGAACACCGCCGTAAAGTTGCCTGCTTATCGGTATTTTACAGGATATATCACGGAGAGTGTGCGATGGAATTACACGATTTAATTCCGCCTTCCCCTTTCCATCAACGGTAGACTAGGCGTAGGCTTGGGTTCCCCCCCTATGTTGTGGATATTACAAAGATTTGCACGTCCTCATCGTCACATTCTATCCGGTGAGATGGAGGTCAAATGCGCACCTATATTTTATTTAAAAAAAAGTCGCCTTTATGCTCCAACAAATTTACTGTGAAGAAATAACATTATCTTGAAAATAGTGATGTAATCTCGAGCATCTCGATTATTTTTGGGTATTTTAGAATTTGGTATATTTGAATTACATAAATAAACTGTATTATTTAAATATTTTCTTTGAAGAAAAATCCCAACTTTTTGCAATACTAAGTAATGTTTTAATTTATTCTAATTAACTGCCTCCGTGGCCGAACGATTATCATGCTGGGCTGCCACGTAGAGGTCTTGTCTAATGTGTATGTATATAGTACATACATGTCAGTACCATAGTCTCCTAAATTATAGTTTACATTTCCAGGTGGCACTGCCGGAGAGTACAAATTGCGGGTTCGTAACATCTGAACCCGGGGTCGGTTTAAAGTTGCAACGGAACACAGCCGAATCCAAATGCACGAGTATCGTGTGATCCCGAGACTGGTTGCTTGTCAAAAATAATGAAATTTGAGTCGCATCCAGTCCCGAGTTCAGTAAAAGCTCGAGAGATGACATTAAATTTGTATCGTCTGAACCCGAATTTATTTTCGAAAAATGTTGGTACACTTTGTTGGTTTAAGGAACTTACTGACTTACTGAGCTTGGAACTAATTAATGTTCGAAAATGCCTATATTTTAATGTACGATTCTACATACATAATTCAAAAACTCCCGAAGTACACATCCAGAAACCGTTGGATTTAGAACAAGTTGTTTAGTATGGCGGTTATTATGCATGGTTTAAAGGAAAGTTATATTGCATATTAGTATGATATGCAGTTAAATATATCGACAGTATTCCAAGCCTCCACACATTTAAAACCACAAAATCTATCGAAAATGAATTCAAGTTCAGACGACACAAATTTAATGTCACCTTTCGAGCTGGAACTGAACCCTGGACTGGATGTCTCTCAAATTACAATATTTTTGACTGGTAACCAGTCCCAGGATCACACTATGCTCGCTTTTGGATACGTTTGGGTTCCGTTGCAACTTTAAACCGACTTCGGGTTCAGATACTACAAACCCCAAATTGTAGCCATTAAACTGAGTATCCTTAATAAGGTTAAGCGATATTTCACGCTTAGACAGCTCTTAACTTTGGACAAAGCATAAATCCGATCTTGCATGGAGTTATTGGTTCTTGATTTGATTGAACACAGAGGAGGCTTATTGGCGACGATAAGCTCGAATCTAAACTTCATAGTTTAGCACACCGACGCAAAGTTGCCTGTCTATCGGTTTTTTACACAATATATTTTGGTGAATGTGCTTATAAGCTCTATCAGCTTATCCCGCCCCTTTTACCATCGGACCTCCAGACGTACTCCGGGATATTATCCTTACTTGGTCAATATTCCCTTCAGGCGTACTAAGCGCTTTTCATCATCTTTTATTTTTGTGCACAGCCCAGGAATGGAATCCCCTGCCTGCGACTGTGTTTCCGAGCACTTTCTATTTCTATTTTTAAATAGGCATCTTCTGCTCGGTCCATCGACGAGCTCGTGGCATCGTAGATTCTATCTTTGTTCGACGGTTAGGTGGTGGTCAAGAGCAAGTCCATTTAAATTTAAAAACACTGAAGCGTTTTTGTTACCTTACAGAAAACCTGTGCTCGTCGGTGTAGTTAGGATAATTTCGTAGTTGTGTTGTTCTATCTTTGTATCAATAACAATAATAAACTAATGAAGTATTTTCACAAAAAATAACTCATGATATTCAATAACATAAACATTCAAATCGTCCACAGTGTCATATTTTCAATAAGCTACGTAACTACTTTATATATTTGTAGATGATAGGTCTAATAAGGTCAAATTAAAAGGCATAGACCGAGTCCATATGTCTATAGTTCTGTATAATTAATTGCAAGGGTAAATTGGACTTCGAATTTCGTAACAGTGAACCTTAATCGAATTACAATAATATAATAATATATTATTAAATGTATTTATGGTACAACGGACAGCAGTTAGAAATGTACAAACTGACAAAACTATGCTAATTGTATTTAAAAGTGAGATATGGGTGGACAAGGGGTACATTTTAATAATTGTAACTTTTTAATTGAAAAAAAAAACTTATAAAGTTTACTTATGGGTGTTTTTCTATTTCCATGGGATCCTCTCATTAGAGTCTGATTTCTTGGTGACAAAGGCACTGTTACAGACTCCTTTGTACATTTTACAATTTTTTTCCGATATGACAATCGGAAAAAAATTGTGAGGTGACGCTAATTTGTTGATTAATATTGTGTCCTTGAAGTGAAAAGTCAACTTTTATTTGCGGAAAACAATTGTTAATTTGTGATAGTCGAAACGAACCCAGAACAGCATCGTCGGCATCAGGGACCACCTCTAGAGTATAACCTTCTTTGAAACAAAAAAGTATTTTCGAAATAGGTCCACAATTGACGGAGACATCAGTGAGTACACTGATATGTAAGAATTTTATGGGTAAAATTTGAGGATTTTCCACGATTTCCATGGGATCCCCTCATCAGGTTCTGACCTGGTGACAATTACCCCACCACGAGATTGCACCCTTTCAAACAAAAAAGAATTTTCAAAATAATTCCATAATTGACGGCGAAATCGGGAAACATACATAAACCGAACATATATACATACACATAACCTCCTCCTTTTTTTGAAGTTGGTTAAAAAACAAACTACTTTCCTTTTACTTAAATACAGTCACCAGTTTTGTTTGTCGTTTTTTTAGTAAATGGACCTACCTTACCGCGGAGCAAAGATAGGGTTAACAATAAAATGAGCTCGACCCGAAAATGCCTATTCAGTCCCACCTTAAAGATACTTGTGTCTGTATGTGCTCGGAAACACAATCGCAGGCAAGGAATTCCATTCCGGGTTGTGCACATAATAAAAGACGACAAAAAACACTTGGGTACACCTGAAGGGAATATCGAACAAATAGGAATCATATCTAGCCATACATCTATGTCCGAAGGTACACTCAGCAAAGTGGGCACATGGGACTTGTCAACTTATGTCTCAAGGTGACAGGCGCAGTGGCAGTATCTGTCACATCTTTGCGATTTAAAACTGTGAGTGGCATTGTAACTACCATGGACGGGCGTGTCGCTTAACACCAGTAGTTTGTCCTGTCATTTGGTATCATAAAAAAAAAAGTATTTTCTGTAGAAAATCGAGACACAACTTTGCACTGGTGGGCTAAATTATGGGGTTTGGACTCGAGCTTATCGACGCCAATAAGTCACACTCGCGCTTTGTACAGAGTTAAAATCTCTCCAGGCGTGAAATATCGCTTCACCTTATTAATGGTGACCAGGTTTTTGGCAGCAGTTTGTGCATAAAGCTGGGTTTTCACCATATAAGTGCTCTCGGATCGAGTGCACTCGTGCGAGATAGTTCGTGTAAGAGTCCACTCGGATTTCGGTTTACACGTTACAAGTTCATCAACGTCCGACTGACATTTGTTTCCTTGAACAGTCATGAGGATGAAAACTGATCTAATGCTGCGAGGTATAAGAGTTGTAGCAGACATGGCTGAAGTACAAACTCATGACAAGGAAAAAAACGCAAGTGAAAAACTTTTACCGGAAAATGGATTTTACGTGACTAGCTGGGTGCATTTAAATAATTTTATTCGTGAAGAGAAAAATAAAACAACTTTAAAACCTCATATTGTCGCATTCATTCCACTTTTTCTTAGTTGGCACCATTTTGTTTTCATAAAACGATCCGAGTATACTCGTAAGAATAGAAGCGCACCCGAGTCCACTCTGATTGGTCGCCGAACTATCGAATGCCCTCGGATCACGTGTTTACAAGGTACCGAGTAATTATCCAAGTGGACTCTATCCGAGCGTACTCCTACAGTGAAAACCCGGCTTTAGACTCAATATTAATGCAAATGTTAAGGCGCTCAATGTCGTACTAAGGAGCCTCAGGCTGTCAGTAACAGGGACAATATACCCCGAAAAGTAGTTCTTGTTGGTTGTCATTTGTCACTTGTCGTTCGTTTGTTATGTTTAAGTATTTATTACTGTTACATTGTATAATACGATTAAAAAGAATAAAAAGCCCATCCATTACCGTTTGGACATTGACAGATAAGTGTTCCTTGTTTATTTCCAAAAAGTCCATAATTACAGATATTTATAACTGCGGCCAAGCTCGCTATTAAAACTAATGATGTAAATCATTGACTTACAAATAAACAATGATGGAAATACATGAAGAGCAGCATTGAGTAGGTGTTTTTGCCAAAATTAAATTTCCTTTTGTAAGATATACTAACCTAACCACTATACTTCCTGTTGCTTGGCAGAGATTTAGGTACGCCAAGATGAAATTTAGGCCATAGTTCCTCTTCGGAGTATTATTACATTGTTAGGACAATGTTACAATATCTTCCTTATGCTTTTTTTTTATAATACCAAGTGACGGGATAAGCAAGTCGTGCGCCTGATGTTAAGCGACACGCCTGTCCAAAATAGTTGCAGTCTGCTCAGAGCTTTAAATCGCAGAAATCTGACAGGCACTGCCACTGCGCCCTTCGAAAAGTCCCGTGTGCCTTGGATTTCAACCTTACCCTTCAAAACCGGAACGCAGTAATGCACACATTACGCTCTGAGCTCTACTGCTGCTACTAGGTTACAAACCGGACGACAGCGAGTGACGGCGGCGGCTTGCGCGACTTGATCAAAATGCCTAGGTTCCATATGGTGTTTTCACACACAAGACACAAGCGTCGTGCTCCAGTTGAGCGCTGAATGCGAGTTCGAATATTCATAGTTTCATCTTATTATTTACTCACACCTATTTTTCAATAAATCAAGTTTAGACAGATCGTCGAATGTAATAATTTCAGCAGTAACAGAAAATCACCAACGTGAAAAGTAAACGTAGCGACCACAAAAATAGAAGGATTATTTATTATTATAAATTAGTATAAAGAATAATAGAATAATTAAAGAGTGATTCCAATTTTGGCTTGATGTTTGAAAGAATGTCGTCAAACGTTTTGTTTTTGGTCTTCATGAGATGAAACTCGCCTTTTTTAACCGACTTCTGAAAAAGGGGCATTTGTTAATTCGACTTCTTTTTTGTTGGAAAGAGGGTACCTCAGTAGTGGTCTCATTTAAATTTAAAGAAAATATTCCACCTCTAATGATGAATGACTTTTGAGGTCGGTTTTTATAGTAGTACTCTTCTTTTTCCTATGATAACTCATATTGAATAAAAGACTACGGTAGTATAGAAAGGTCACATCACAGTATCGATATTGCGTTCACACTCTTGTTACGTCACTTCACGCTGACGCTGTCGTTCAGTTTGTGGCCTTACAGTGTATGTAGTGTGTAGTGTATGTGTGCATGTAGTCCGGGGCTAAAAAAATAATTACTATAACATTCATTAACATTTAACTATTTAATAGTCATTGTACATAATGACCCCTCCTATATCTATGATAATGATCACGATAATGACCGATCCGTATGAATAATGCTCGATTAATCAAATTACTCGTAACATATACATATCAATATTTTTAGTACAATAAATTAGCTTTCAGAAATATACGGAATTTCTTCAGTACGAAATGACAATCGCCTCCATTTAGACAAAAAATTACCGCCACTAATTAATGACGACAATTAGTCATTGACTTACAATTATATGGACGTCGGGTCCGCGCTAAAAAGTGTCCGAACTTATAGGGCGTTAAAATCATATACAGAGCGTCATTCACGCTCTAGTCTTCGTTTGTTCAAGTGACAGCGAAGCAAGCAAAATTAGACAGTACAATTGACATTACAATTTAAATTCAACGTTTTAGCTTTTTCATATTCCGTGATATGTCACTACGTTTAAATAGGTTGACTTGGGACATTTTTTTTCGTGGTTTTTGTATTAGACCCGTCGTCCATTTATTTGTAAGTCAATGATTGTAAATAACAAATTATTTTTTCATACAGAACGTGAAAAATTCGCCAAGTTTAATTAAAAAGTCTCTTCATACGTACCTGCTTATTGGTACTTTTCAATACAGTAAAAAAAACAGGTCTTTGAAAATGACATCCCTAATCTGATCGAGTTATTGCAGGTACGGTGAAATAGATTTTTTCATTACCATTATGAAATACGTTCTACTGCTGGGCACGGGTCTCCACTCAAGCGAGGGCTTAGGCCATAGTTTTCCAATGGTCTCCAGTAGGCGCTGAAGAGGCCTAAAGGTAGGGCCCTCGGAAGCAAGCTACCGCATTTGAAAAAAAAACCTGAATTATCTATATAAATTTATACATATATAAATATATACGTACACATTGCTAGAATGTGTGTATACGTTTCAAATCCGGCCGGATCGAAGGAATTTTTTCGAAGTGTTTGATCTTTGTATTAATAATTATAACAAACTAGTGAAGTAATAAGCGACATCTCTAGCCGGGCCTGGTAGCTGTAAAGGTATCTAACTGGGTGAAAAAATACTTTCTTAGATTTCTCATAGATGGCGCTACGGCTAAAAAGGCATTGAAAAACCAAATACAAAATACGTGAGGTTCGCTAGTTCGTTTCGTGGCTTAGTTGGTATAGCCTCTAGCACGGTATGCTAGAAGACGTCGGTTCGAATCCGGCCGGATAGACGGAATTTTTTCTGAGTGTTCGATCTTTGTATTAATAATTATAACAAACTAGTGCAGTATTTGCACATAAAAAATAATTGAATATCAATTCAATAAAAATTTTAACATATATGTACATTTTTTCCCTGTCATTTTTTGTATTAAGTCAATATAAGATACTAGCCCTGTACCCTACCTATGGTATACCTACGGTGGGGTCGGGCTCGGCCTGCAGCGAGTGGTAGGGTTCAGTTTATGGGGTGTGCTCATGCTCTTCCGTGGCGCAGCAGTTTGTACTATGGGCGCTTGATGAAGAGGTCGATTCCCGATTTTTGTCAATTTAAGAAACGAACATTTCTAAGTTGGTTTTGGTATTCATAGTGCAGGAAATTCGGCAGTAGTTTGGGCATTTTTCCCCCTAAATACTTCTCTTTGGCATAGCTTTCAAGAAAATGGAATCTAACAGATATGGTTGAGATACAACAGCGCTATAATAAGTAACTCATTTCCACTAGGTACATCGGGAAGTATGCCTTACATTTTTATAATTGTGAGATCTTGTACTCGTAATCTATTACGCCTCCGTATATAATTACCTTCATACGAAGGTGTGCGGACGCTTCGGGCTTCGCCCTCCGCGGACCTCGGCCTGCGGCCTCGGCACTTAGGCCTTTGTTTAAAAAAAAAAAAAATAGCTCTTTAATCTCCGGCATTTCTAGTGGCCTTCATATTTTTGCCAATTTTCAATTGAATCAGAGCGAATCTCTTTCGACAGTTATTTTTAACGAAAATAACACTTATATGGCAGCTATATGAAAAAATGGCGAAAAGAAATTTTTCACCCCAAATTATGATTAAGGACTCCTAAAGACCCTCGCATACCAATTTTCATCAGGATATTCTCCTTCACCGAAAAACTCATAACAAATTTCAAATCAAATTTCGCACATACATTTCGAAAAACAGAGGTGCAAGCTCAGATTGGAACCCACTGCTTCTGCTTGAGAGGCCATAGGTCAAACCATTGGGTGCACTGCGTGAGTGCGAATTCCGATTACGCGAATGACGATAGTGCGATGACGGTTGCGCGATAGTTCGTTTGCGCGAATGACGATAGCACGAAGACAGATTTGCGAAAGTTGGAAGGCAAGTTAATTGTTGCAAGTACACCCTAATAAACTTTTACAAAAATAAACGTATAGTTTATTAAGAAAGCTTTGCAATGCAAAGAATTGCCAAACCTGCAGCCATGAGAATCAAATTTGTCTTTGTGCTATCGTCATTCGTGCAAATGACGCATTCAAACTTTCGCGCAACTGGCCATTCGCGCAAATGAACTATAGCGCATTAAAGCTTTCGCGTAACCGTCTTCGTACTATCGTCATTCGCGTAATAGGCATTCGCACTCACGTAGTACACCCCAAACCATTAGGCTACTACTGCTTTGCAAAGTAAACTTAATTCCAAAAAAAATGAGAAAGACGTTTGTATTCGTAAAATTTTCCTAACAGGGCGCAATATTCACAATGGTATAACATTTAAGAGCTCGTCAAATATATTAACCCGTTTTCTGTAAATTTTTGCAAATGTATGTTGTCACTTTTTCACCGTAGATACGATACGCGGCAGCACGTCAAGCTACACTTTGACGGATCTTGTTCTGTTGCACAGGTGGCGATATTCAAACAAAAGTGTATGACTGTATTTCGAGGTCTATCTATCCACTACTACTAAGAAAGGTAAACGATTATTTATGGGGAACTGTATAGGTTTTTACATTAAGTTTCCGGAGCATATATTTTAAAACTTATATTAAAAGTATTTTAATTGAAAAGTCATGGGAAATACCCTCTTCCTGACATTTATTAATGACCTACCGTCCCATATCACTGATGGCTTATTGGTTTTGTTCGCTGATGATACCACTGTAATTGTGTGCGCCCGAACTTACGACGAACTCAATATAAAAGTAGGAAATGTATATATGAGTCTGATGAAATGGTTCACTTCTAATGGTCTCATACTGAATGCTGCTAAATCTAGTTTAATATTGTTCTCTGGTAGATCAATCCCGAGGCCAACCTGTTTGGATAGTCCAATGCCCATAACTGACCACAGTAAGTTCTTAGGATTCATTCTGGATGAAAGTTTAACTTGAAAGCGTCATATAAATTCTGTGTGTGGTAGACTAAGTAGTGCGACTTATGCACTAAAAAAAATTAAAACCTGTCGTTACAGATTCTATACTACGACAAACATATTTTGCATATTTCCACTCCATAATGTCGTATGGTACCATTCTATGGGGTGACTCCGCTGATTCTGACAGGGTATGTATTATTCAGAAACGAGCAATGAGGATACTTGCCGGAGTAACACGAAGAGTCTCTTGTAGGGACTTATTTGTGAGACACAGGATAATGACCATGTATTCGTTGTATTTATATGGAATGATCACATTCATACCAAAAAACTTACACAACTTTGAAAGGCATGAAAGCCGTTATAACACCCGCTCCACAGGACGACTTAGGGTCGTACCGCGACGGTTACCATTCACTGAAAAAAATCCGCGCGTAGTCGGCCCGGCTTATTATGAGCACCTACCCGTTGACTTAAAAAATGAGCCTAATGATGAAACATTTGATCGTCGACTGGAAGACTTTTTTTTGTATAATGCGTATTATTCCACTGAAGAATATAGGGACATGACATTTATAGATTATTAGGTATAGATATTATTTTACAGAAATGAATAAATTACATAAACTTTATGCATACAATCATTATATTGACATAATTATTATTTAATATGTTCCTACATTATTTCACATAACTACATTGACTATGTTAAAATTACGTAGTACAAAACTTGTACTGGATATTTGTAATTTTTTGAAATGTAACATTTAATACTATTTGTAACGATTCTTAATACAATATATTGTAGATAATAATGTAAAGTTTACAAGATAATAAAATAAATCTAAATCTAAATCTATATTTTTTCCATACAATCTATGTATGGAAAAACGACTTGAGTCTAAATTCTGCACAAATTTGATTGAAAGTGTATTACATAGCATTTAAGTTTATTTGAAAAGAGCAGTCTGTAAAAGTCAAGTTTCTTGCTCGTTCTTCTCAGGGAAGTCAAGTCAAGTCTTAAAAAAAATATTTGACTTAGAGTCCCCGCGTTTTCATACACGTTCGATTTATAAATTTGTGCGGGCAATCTACTAACACCAATCATTTCTACATGACCAAACCACCGCAGGTTTTTTCTATCCTAGTCACCATATCAAATTTCACATCATTACCTCTCTACACACGTACTATGCAAAGCTCTAGTTTCTTTCACCCTACTTTCATTTCAATTTAAATTACGCCACTGTTTGTTCGCCTTGGCTGCAGCACTGCATTATCTATATTCTGTAAAGTCTTGCTACCACAGGATTTATTATCTTAATTATAGTAATAATATTAATAAAATAATAATGTAACTGCCTCTGTGGATGAACGGTTAGCATGGCCGGACTGCCACGCAGAGATCCCAGTTTCGATTCCCAGGCCGAGAGAGACATTTGTATGGCCTATATTCATTTCTCTCGTGAGTGTAATTTGTGGTAGTCTATGTGTGTATCCATGGCACCCGCGACACAGGGTCTCCCTAGAGCGGGACTGTGTTGAGTGTGTTCGTTATTATTATATTTTATTTATTCACTCTCACAAAAGGAAGATTGTGGAAGAACATGTCTTATTATGATCTAAAGTTAACAACGTTAAGTGGATAATGAAGTTACCTAGTTAGCCAGTATATCCATCCTAGACGTGTGTTACAGATCTCCAGGCTCCTACTCCGTTACAATATATTTATTTTCAAAACGGTAAGTGTATATGTATATGTATATATATAT
>NW_020653477.1:1614602-1633823 GCF_003589595.1 Hyposmocoma kahamanoa
ATATATATATATATATATATATATATATATATATATATATATATATAAAAGAAACAATTTGAAGATTACTCGTGTATCTGTGTTATGCATGAGTGAGTGTGTGTTTGTTTTATTTAAATAATTATCTCAGTTAATTCTCAGCTATGATTATGCCAATTATTTACTTTTAAGGTTATTTAAACCTCACTGTTAGTTGCATTTTTGGTTGTAATAAAACTTTATTAACATAAAGCGTTATTTATTTACTTTATAAGCCTTAAACTTTTGTTTAAAATTTGGTTGTAACTTACTTTTGCTGTTAGAAATTTCAATATCACTGACATGTAGGTACTTGTATCGCCTCAAACACGCCTGTCTTAATGTAACATTCACAAACGTGTACGTGTAAGTTCCATTTTATCAAGTGGTGGCGCCAGTGATCGACAAACTTTTTTAGAAATTAATTTCTAAAAAATTAGGACAAAATTTTCTGTCATTGTAAAACGTTTGTTATTTTTGACCGACTCATACGTTACACTGTATGTATGTTTTAAATATGTATTCCGATTTCGAAAGCGAGATGTGTGGTCACTTTATCCATACAACGTAATGTGGTATCCCGTACTATCATTTACAGTACACTCTGACGTTTAATTTTATGGTAAACACCGTTACTGTCCATGAACGGGTTAAATGCAAATTAAGATTCATAAAACGTAAAGAACCGTACAATAAAAACAGACATAATCTCTACACGTGTTACCAATTTGAATATTCAAGTCGTTTAAAAATCCTAGACTCAAAAGCAGCAATTTTAATCGCAAATTTAAAAAAAAATCGACCTCAAAAGTTCGTAAAATTACATCTATTTGCCAAGTTTTATTGAAATCGGTTACCGGAAAGTGAGCGAAACCGGATTCATCCCCTATTTGGCCACCCTTAGAGGCGGAACATTTTAGAAATAATATTTCCGAATTTAAATGTGACCACTACCGAAGTAAGTACCTCTTTCCAACAAAAAAGATTCATCAAAATCCGTTCACAAATGCACCGAGTCGAAGTGAGATCCTCCTCCACACTGCTCTTAGTTTACTCGTAGCCATCTGTTGATAAAAATTCAATTGATGCTTGCACGCCGTGGCGGCAACAGTACTACCTGCCTGTGCTACCTGCTAACATAGGTTAAATCCTTTTGTGGGATCTGGATGTCTGACTGATAACCAATCAATCGATAACGAATAATCACTGTATTATTGCTATAGCATTTGTAATGGCTGTCAGTAAAGTTATTATAATTATTATTATCCTCCTTTCTTGAAGTCAGTTTAAAACAGACGTCATCTCTACTTGTGTTTAATTTTTAATATAATTAAATTAAATTTAACAAACAGGTAGAAAAGGCGTAACAAATCTAAGGACTCTACTTCTAAACTAGGCAAATGTCTGTGTCTTAGGAGACAGTATTCAGTTAGGCGGGACCAAAAATATGTGCCTGTATTTAAAATTTTAATTTATTTATAATTTAAAGTATAAAAATGAGACTGAGCAATCGTGGTTATACACTTTCAGTGGTAGTTATGAGGTAATAGACAAAATATAATAGGCATAAGTACGTGTGAGAGTGTGTGTTTGCGTGTGTGTGTGTGTGTGTGTGTGTGTGTGTATGTGTTTGTATGTGTATATAAAATCCAAAAGTAATTGCGTAAGTAAGCATATTTTAAGTAGTTCCTCTGTAGCCGCGTAGTCGAGAGTCTTCAGCCAATTTTGCAATTTAGCCTTCAGTTCGTAACTAGATAAACCAACACAGTTGTGAATTCTGTTTAATTTATTATATAGAACCGAGCTTAAAACATAAAACCGCCTGCTTGCAAAGGTGGTCGAATGCTGTTCACTTGGACACACCGGTCGTTTAACACGAAGTCGTCTACAAATCTTAGACTCAAAAGCAGCAACTAAAATGGAAGCAAATTAAATTACAAAATTGCCGCCATCCGTCGCCGCTTTCGACTTTCTGGCTTTGGCTTGTTACGTTTCTACTACTTCTTCACGTCATATAATATATTTTTCCCAGAGTGTTTGATTCAAAATCGATTCCAAAGTCATTGACGAGGTTGTATCAACTGTTAAAACGTTTACATTTACTATTCATGTATTTATGTAAAATTTTATCTCGTTTCACAATTAATCGATGTAATCGTCTTCTTCTTATCATATCGAATGTATGCCACATTCTAATACTGTGGAGAAAGAATTTGTCGACCGGCGAAAGGTATTCCCCCGATTGTTGTCCAGGGTAAAATGACAAAATATTTTTTTGAGATATCATAGAAAACCATAGCCCAGCTTTGAAATATTGAAATTATAGGAAATGAAACTGTTTTTCCAGATTTAAATCGCGTATATTTGTTTTTTTTAAAAAAACCGACGTTTCGGGCTCTTTACAGGTCCCATGGTCACGGTTGACTGAGGTGGTACAGTCATCAACCAGTTATGTCTAATATTGATGCAAACCACCCTATTTTTTCACTATAGTTACAATAGTTATTAATTAAATACCTTATTTTTAATTTTACACCTCGCTATTCACTGCATTTTAAATTTTTATTGAATTGATATTCATAGATAAAATCACATAGAAAAATTCGTGAGGTCCGTTGGTTCGTTCCGTGGCTTAGTTGGTATTGCGTCTGCCACGGTATGCAAGAAGACGTGTCGGTTCGAATCCGACCGGATCGAAGGAATTTTTTCTGAGTGTTCGGTCTTTGTATTAATAATTATAATAAACTAGTGGAGTAATTTCACAAAAAATAATTGAATATCAATTCAATAAAAATTTAAAAAAGAAATAGATTTGCAATAATATTAGACATAATTGGTTGATGACTTCACCATCTCAGCCAGCCGTGGGACATTGTTCGAAAAAGAAATATACGCGATTTACATGAAAAAATAGTTACTGTGTTTTTTAAACGCTAATTTAAAATTTTATGTATTTAATTGAACGGCCGAATAATTCGGAATTGTGCAATTTGATTGGATGCCATGAAAGCTTCCCTGGAATTGAAAAAGGAATAAAAAAATGAAATCAGAGCATTCCAAGTCTTCATGGATTCAATTATAGCTTTACTATAACGCTGAAGAGATTTTTCTCGTTAACCATAGATGTTATCCGATTCATTGAAGATTGCTCCGTGTTCCTTAAGCAAAAACCTTCTTTCAATCTGATGAATTAAATAATAGAGTTGGGATCGTGTTACTCTTGCAGTAAAACTTGGCAAATAGAAGTAATTCCACAAACTTTTGATGTCGTTTTCCTTTTTTACAAAAAAATATGATTAAGTATACTTGCATGTAAGATTAATTACTAAAATTAGTGTGTCATTTTTTTGTATACTAACCAATTCTTCTTATTTAAGAGCTAGACTGTTGTCGGTGAAGTTACCGCAAACCTTCTCTGTTCCCTATTTAACCCTATAACTTTGATTTCCTGATAGTACATGACATTAACTTTTTTCTTTATCTTATCTTAATAGCTTCATCTCGGTCGTCCTCTGCCTCTTTTTACTTCGATCTTCCCTTGTATGATGTTTCTAAGAAAACTGCCGTGACGATCAGATGCCCAAACATTTTTCCCTTTCGGTTCTCTATTGTCTTTAATATTATCTCTTCTCTTGCACTATTCTTAATAACTCCTCATTGGTTTTCCTTTCCGCCCAACAAATTCTCTCCATTCTTTTTTTTATAATATCAAGTGACACGCCTGTCCATAACAGTTGCAGTGCCACTTTAAATCGCAAAGATCTGAGAGGCACTGCCACTGCACCCATCACCTTGAGACATAACTTGAAAGTCCTATGTGCCTGCCAGTTCACCAGCACCCTTACCCTTTAAGGGCGCGTTCATATTAGCCGCTGCAGTCGCGCGGCGGCCGCTTGACGCCAGCGCGATTGTCACTTTTCATACAATTTCTAGAAGCGCTGCAACCGCGCGACAGTCGCGCTGAAGCCACGCTCGGTTCCATCACGGTTAGTGAGGTGTACATGTTAATTTTTCAAATTAACTACGATGGACGAAAATCGAGTTGAAGAATTTATAGAGAATGCAGAATAACACCTTGCAATATGGGATATCAGTTCCGCCAGTTATTCTAATCGACTAGAAAAAAAGGCATGGGAAAATTTATGTCTAACATTTATTGACAATTTTGAAACTAAAACTACAAATGAAAAAAACATAGCAGGTTGTGAGTAATTTTTAATATCTATACGTGGAGTGTGTGCCCCAAGAACTCTGACCCCCTAACTATATACCTTTTGGTTCTGAATACAAGTGTGAAGAATCGTGTTAAACAAACGTAAAAATCACATGAAAACCCGTAAACAAGACGAAAATTATTTACAAATATTTTTCGCAAATCGAGTTTTGTAACTATTTAATGGTAGTATTCATTTTGATTATATTAGTATGTATTTTGTCAAATTAAAGGTAACGAACGGATTCTAAAGGTGCCTATGACATTGTCGATGAACGACAATTATAGACGTTTCGAGTTGTTTGGGGGTGCTCATTGAGAATGTGGCATTAATTTCTAAATCCAAGATTGATAGATTGGTAATTGGAAGAAAGAAGATTGGTAATCCTTATGGAAATAGCATTTATATCTGAATATATGATGGCTGACACGACTTTTCGCATTTCTAAATGCAAGATGGCGTTTACGATTTCTCAAATAATGGCAAGTTGGGTATCGTTTTCGACATATTTGAAGGTGCTCACTACGAATATAGCACTTATTTGTGAATACAAGATGGCAGACACGATTTTTTTTTAAATGCAATATGGGTATCCTTTTCGAGGTGTTTGGGGATGCTCATTACAAATATGGCACTCATTTCTAAATCCAAGATGGCGGGCACGATTTTTCGAATAATGGCAAGCTGGATATTGTTTTCAAGGTATTTGGGGGCTATTACGAATAATACCACTTATTTCTAAATCCAAGATGGCGGACACGATATTTCAAAAAAATGCAAAATGGATGTCCTTTTCAAGGTATTTGGGGATGCTCATTACGAACATGGCACTCATTTCTAAATCCAAGATGGCGGGAACGATTTTTCGAATAATGGCAAGTTGGGTATCGTTTTCGAGGTATTTGGGGGTGCTCATTACGAATATAGCACTTATTTGTAAATCCAAGGTGGCCGACACGATTTTTCAAAAAACGCAACATGGATATCCTTTTCGAGGTATTTGGGGATATTGTCCATTTTGTCCATTTTGTGTATAGCACAAAATTTTCGAAAATACTGTGAACCTGTGGTGGTAAGATGTGTTTTCTGTCATTATCGCTGTCATCGTTACCCATTCTCCTCCAAGAAGAAGGATAAGGTAATAGTGGACTGTCCCACTGGTCGTGATTCTTCTTCGGCTTGAACATTGCATTGCTCATAAACTTTCATAAATTCACGTAACTTAGAAATTAAAGCCTCCTCTGTCTTTTTTAATTTTATGAAAGAAGAGTGCGCATTTGATCTCCATCTGATGGAAAGTGACGATGAGATCGACGATGGAGCTCGCACACCTAAATAATGCCTATTTATATACGCACGTATTGAAAAGACCCAAGGTTTTATCATTTAGAAAAAAGTCAGCAGGAAAAGTATTTCATTTCATAGCCGTTTATTTATAGCTGTTTAAACGTTTATTCATTTTGATACTCATAATATTGAGTCAGTCTTTTGAATCACAGGTCCATCTCTACTGATAAGGATAGCTGACTATACAAGGTCAGTTTTTACACAAATTAATCTCCGGGAGGTGCCTGTAAGACTTTGTTTTAGCTTTCAGCATTACAGCGCTTTCCACGGCTGATTAATGACACAAGGGTAGTGAAAGTTTTTCTCATTAGACCGACCATGTACGTGTACCTACTTCATGGTGTAGTAAGGTTTCATGACTTGCAAATTTTTTCCGCATGTATGAAAAAGTTTTTTTGACATTACAGTGGATGGAATCTTAGAGGATGGAAAAAATAAAGGAAATAGAGTTCGCAAACTCTATATTGGTGTTGCAACACCAATATTGCATAATATATATTAATATCAGCCTCGGAAGAAAGAAAGGCACAAAAAACTAGTTCTAAATTCAGAAAAACTCGTAAATGAGTTTACAAATCTTCTAGGGTTTTCTGTTAAAAAGAATAGTTAAGATTTTGATAATAAGTAGTTTTTAATAGCAATAGAACTCAGAAAGGTATTGCCCAATTACTTATTTCTGCCGCCAAGAAGTAGCGTGAGCATTACTGCGTTCCGTTTTTGAAGGGTATAAATGGTGCTAGTGAAATTACAGGCACACGAGACCTATCAACCTATGCAAAAATATTCAACACAAGCGCTGCTACTTTGGACGATTTAACTTTCACTGGGTTCGCGGAGAAGCAAATTAAATGACTTCCATTTTTATTAACATAGATTAAAGCCTGAATCTATTAATTATTTAATCTTGACTACCAACTGGGTAGGCAAATGGTGATCAGAGCCTGATGATGATGGAACAGGAAGATGTTATGTTTATCAAACATAAATCCATACAGTTTGTATTTATTAGACTGTTATCTATGAGTCGTTTTGATTTTATGGACTTTTTGCATTAAGTTGTTGTGTATTGAGTATTTTAGCTGACCTCCGAAGAGGGGGAATGTTACGCGATTACACTGTAATCGAACCGATTCCGATGATTTTTTTCTACCTAGACCTAGACCTGATTTGATGGTGGAAATGGCAAACTGATGAGAGGAATTCCTGAACAGTATACAGCAGCCACCTTGTATTTGGGGTTATATGATTCGTTTTGACGAGGACTTTTATGGCCTTTGTTGAGGAACCCACTGAAACGTACACAGCGTCTCCAACTAGGGAAATTCCCTGTACTATGAGTGACAGAGCAATGAAATTCACTTAAGAGCGGTTACACACGGCGCCTTTTGATAGTGATGCAAACGCGATGCAAACGCGACACAAACGCGATGCAAACGCGACACAAACGCGATACAAATGCGATGCAAACGCGATACAAATGCAATACAAACGCAATGCAAACGCGATACAAACGTGATACAAACGTAATACAAACGCGATGCAAATGCGATGCAAACGCGATACAAACGCGATACAAACTCGATACAAACGCGATGCAAACGCGATGCACGCTTTAAATTAATTAACTAATTTATTTATTTTATGTATTTATTAATATGACTTTTAAATTTACAATTAACAAAACAAAATAATGCACATAGACTATATAGATTTTTCGTACATAATAATTCAACATAAGCGACTGTACCGATGCAGTTGCGCGTTTGCATCGCTGCTAAATGTCACCGTGTGTAGACACTGTTAGGGCATTACATTGAACCAATTTAGAAAAGTTCATTTTCCAAATTGGTTCTACCGGGAAACGAACCTAGAACATGCTCACTCAGCAATCACTATGCAAACCGTTAGGCCACCGAGGACGTCAAAAAGTTTAATTTGTGTTTTTTTTTAAATTGGATGACATGATTTTTGTTTTGTGTTGAATAAATAATGACAATAAGTACTTAATTAATGATAGAATACCTTGCCATTTACTTACTTAAGCCAGAGTGTATAAAAATAAAATACAAATAAATTTCCCATACAATCGCAAACCCGCAAAAATTATTCTTGGAAGTTTACTTTAGTAAGAACATATTTCATTTTTCCTGTTTATAATTCATTTAAGTAAATGTTATTTTATAATTTTAGGACCGCTCCTCGGTTGTATGTTTATTTTAAACTGAATTTAAGGTCTTATTTAATTTGCTATCGGCTACAATGTTACAAAAATTTGATATCCTCATCATATTATTTGTGTGATATAATTGTAAATTTTCTTTAAAAAAAACAACCAACGTCAAAAGTTCGTGAAATTACTCTATTTGCCAAGTTTTATTGAAATCGGTTAACGAAAAGTGCGCGAAACCGGATCACCCTTAGTTTGCGACGCTTGGAGGTGGAATATTTTCTTCTAATTTGGTCAGCCCGAATTCGAAACAATTGACGGGTCTCGTTAATTATTTTACTTCAATACGACCAGTTTAACTTGAGCTTTGCTATAATGGGCGATAACTGCAAAATTACATACGAAATGTGATTCCGTTTGTTTTGTAATTAGATGTTTTGCTGTTTTGCCCACACCACCGAATGGAACAGCCCCCATTGTTAGAGATGTTGTCGTTACTACAATAAATACATAATATTTTTGGAATATACGGAGACGTACACACAGGTCAGTTGTTAGCGTTGTACTATTTTAGTTTTCTAATTTGTTATTTCAGTGCAAACCAGAGTCGATATTTAAAAGTTATAAGGCCCATTAACCAGTTAAGTTGCCAGGGATTGATGGGTCCTTATTTCGTCTCTATTTCTGGTTATCTACTCGATGGCTGATGCGTAGCGCGCTTGTGGGTTTCTATTCGCACATCAATGGGGTCAAATATAGTAAATATAAATCGTCTTCTTCATTATTTGGCTCCGTTTGTAGACGATCATATTTACCAGTATCTGCATATGTGTCCTACGCCAATTATTTTTCCAACAAACACCCAATGGCGAATACGGACAGCCATGTGAAGTGCCTCCTATATTTTTTACGTTGTCAAACACTTAATCCTTTTTGTTAATTTACTGTCCAAATGCCTATGTTATGTATCCATATGTTTCTATGTTATTGTATTTCACGTCAAAAATTGTCGAAATCGAAAAAAACGTGACAAATGGTATGAATCACTCAAACTTTTTGCTGATCGAAATCCAGCTTTTTTAAATATGTACACGTTTCTGAATTTAAAAACGGCGATGATGAAACGACTGTTAAAGATTTTAATAAAAAGGGGAATAACTTTTCTGTACGAAACGATTAGCTATGATCTTTTTTGTACCTATTGTACCAAATTTATAAAGGTAAGTATAATCAATATAATCCCGTAGTCACTTGGTACCAAGTGACAACGGGATTATAAGAGCGCCTGGTTGTGAGCGGCAATCTGGGCACAGCCACTGCGTCCGTCACCCTGAGACATAAGTTGACAAGTCACATGTGCCTGTAACTTCAGTACCCAGACCCTTCGAAACCAGTTCGCTGTAATATTCTCATTCCTGCTTGGCGGCAGTAATGTGAGTATTACAAATATTAAAAAAAAAAATATTCAAGTATATTATCGGGCAATTATTAAATAATATTTCACGATAGAATACTCGAATATTAAATAACATTGCACGATAAAAATAGAATATTTAAATAAAAAAATTGCCACGGAAATTAGATAGTGAACTCTAGTCCGAGAATGACTGAAATAAGATTCGTGCGCGGGCAGCTGCCCGCAACTAGCTGAGTGGATAATGCGTGTCTGAGTGGCACTGCAACTATTAGGGTATGTTCACATGACAAGTGTTTAACGTGCATTCAACGCGCATTAGGTTTTTTAATAACGTACACATGGCGGGCGCTTTTCGGGCGCAGTCGCGCGTTGCCACTGTCTAAGTGCAAGTTCAGCATTAGCCGAAGATGGACGTGGAAACAACTTTTTTTATATAATATCAAGTGATGGAACGAACAAGCCGTGCGCTTGATCGTAACCTACACACCTGTCTAGTGCAGTGCCACTCAGAGCTTTAAATCGCAAAGATCTGAGGGGCACTGCCACTGCGCCCGTCACCCTGAGACATAAGTTGACAAGTCCTATGTGCCTGTTATTTCACCAGCACCCTTACCCTTCAAAACTGCAACACGGTAATGCTGTGACGTTGCTGCTTGGCGGCAGAAATAGGAGGCTGTACTATACTTAACGAATTCTTTCACACGGACCTCTACTGCTTCTTAAATAGCTATATGTGTTTGTGGATTTTATATCGAAGACGGAAAGAGCAACGCAAAAGGAGACGGAAATATTGGGTCCATTCCATTTTATTATGCAGGCTCAGTGAAAGTCACTTCATAACTTTGTGTTCTAAACTCAGACTATATGAACCCAAATTTTTTAATTACTTCAGGACGTCAATCAAGTCATTTGATGCTTTACTAGCTCTCAATCTTTACTTATTAAATTCCATATTGCAGGACGTTTCTCAACTTAGTCTATGAATAAATCCGTATTAAAAGTCTTCTGTACCCATTTGTAGAAAAGAAATCAATTGCAATTGCAAAACACGTCTCACCGCGTCGTGAATTGGAAGTAAATTAATTTGCTACTTCGCGAACCCAGTGAAGGTTAAATCGTGCAAAATATTTGCGCTTGTGTTGAATTTTTTTTCATGCAGTTAATTATTCCACCCACCCTTCGCATAAAATTAATAACACAAGCGTAACTACAGTCACAGCTGCTCGACACTTGCCCGAAGAGTGAGCTCGTGAGGACACTTTGCAGTTGGCCGCTGATGGCCTTGACTGCGCTTCCGGAAGAAAAAGGCGAGCTGAAGGCTCATAACCCTAATAATAAACTACAATCAAAACTTAAAACTAAGTAACGAGCCTGAGGGCGCTCAAGTGGGCATAGATCTCAACCCAGGGCGCTACTAAAGACTTCGGTGAGCTCGTTCAGAACGGTTGGTGTATGTATACCCTGCTACCCCCAGTGTTGCTATTGTTGAAACCCGAAAATATCCGTAATAAAGGTGATAATGCGAAATTCAAATGTTCATTTACTATACAACCCCTGTTGTTGTACCTAATTATTTCCATCTGCTCTAAAACACCGTTATAGTTAATTACTTAAGATTTGGTAAGTTTTAAGCGCGCGTTAGCAAAACGCCCATCATGTGAACATGCTCTTAGGATAGGCGTGTCGCTAATCACCAGGGGCACGACTTGTTCGTCCCGTTGCTTGACATCATGAAAAGGGTTTTTGACAAAGGGAATTCCTCGAATGTTAAATACGAATAAAAACCAACTAAAAGCATGGTATCCATTAGCTATAAAAGGTATTATTTATATTTAAATAGCTTTTATAATGGGACAAGCAATTACATTCGTGGTATAGGCATCGATATTCATCGTTTTTTGTAGGCAAGAAATATAAAAATGTATTGTGGTTTGAATGAGGGAATAAAGCGATTTGTTATTGTAATATTGGCATTGTAATGTATTCTTTTGTTGTTATATATATGGGCATTTTCTCTATGGGTTTGCAATCCCCATTCCCTCGCCTTATTTTCTCAAACTCGTATCTTAAAGCACAAAATAACTGAAATGCAAAATATGCATTGTTCACATTTCCTTAAAGAATCCAAATTAACACCCTAGATAAGCAGTTTAAAGTAAATAGAACCTTTTGCCATCTCCTGAATAATTACTCTTTCTAAGATACGTGGTTGAGAAAGCTAGGCATCGATTTGCCATGAATTACCGGTCTATTGAATTATTCACAACACGGTGTTTAGATACAGAACGTCCGTTTTTAACCGACTTCAGAAAAGGAGGAAGATTTTTTTGCATGTTTGTTACGTTTACTTCGACATATTTATGAACCGATTTTTTTTGTTGGAAAGGGTACCACAGTAGTGGTTTCTATCAATCAACAAGTAAAAATGTTAACACCAATTCGTCATTTTTATGCAGACACCGTATTATTTATTCATGTTTTGATATTTTCTTTCTTTTATTACCTACATTAATTTACTGTTCTTTCCCAAATCATGTTTTTATTCAAGTGGTTAGCAAAACATGCATTTTGTGTTGATATAATTTTTTTTTGTTTCGTAGTTATGGTATATGTACCGTTTATTCACATTTGCATAAAAAAAATAAACTTTTTCAAATAAGATTAAAGAAATTTACAAGAACACAAAATCATCCTTGGACCACTTGATAAATTTTTATTAGTTGGAAATTAAAACAAATGAATGAAAAAGTTCCAATATACTATTTTTTATTGTCAAATTAGACCTAACAAAAAAAGGAGAATAACTATTCAATTTTTCAAAAAAAGACTGCATTATTCTGGGGTTTTTACTCAAGGAAAAAAAAAACAATGGAAATGCCTTAAGTCCATATTATTATCTGAACCGCTGCCGCCAAAACTCACACATTCATAATTTAAAATACTATGAAATCTTGATAACGATTACGATACGAACGAAGTAATAAATTCTAGACTGTTAATATTCGTTCTATATAGCAAATTACGACGTTTAAATTTTATATTGAAATTTCAATCAATGTGCTGCCATCTAGCGATCAATAGCTGAACGACGACGAGATGTTTACTTAGTCTGCAAAAAAAGAAGCGACCATGTTGCATACCACCACAGACCATAAGATTTACTTTCGTTGCTTGTAACAAAAAAATTGTTATGCTATATAATTTATTTATACACTACAAACTGCCAAATTAGGCATTTTTCTACGATTTTCGAGGTTTTGCGAGAGATAATTAACACGACCATAATGTCAAAGCTCAAGTATGTGGAACTTCACGTACTGTTCGCATACGTAGCACACTCAGTAAGCACTTCTACTGTATTTATTGTTCTATGCTTTTACTAGTGTTCCCGTAACACATCCAGTATATAACTAGAAATAGAGACGAAATAAGGGCCATATATTCCTGGTAACACATTAGCGATACAACTCTTATAAATATCAAATCTCGTTTACACTAAAATGTAGAAAGGCCAACTACTGACCTGTGTGTACGTTTCCGTATATTCCAAAAAATACTTTGTATTTATTGTAATAAAGATAATATCTCTAACAATGCCGTGCTGTTCTATTCGATGGTGTGGGAAAAACAGAAAAATTCATTCATTCATCGATAATTACATATTAAATATGTAATCTTGCAATTTTCGTCCATTATAGCAAAGCTCAAGTTAACTGGTCGATTTGAAGTGAAACAGTTGACAACACCCATTGAGGATACCCGTCATTTGTTTAGAACCCGGGCTAGCGAATCGCAGTTGTCAACGATATGGCAGAATAGTTTTCAAACAAAATAAATGACATTTCGTCTCTATTTCTGGTTATATACTCGATGATGTTACATAATAATGTTCCATGCCACGTGTATTCCGTTATCGGGTCCACTGAAACTCCGCAACTCGAACCTTTGACAGACATGTTAATGTAAATATTTTATGCTATATTACAAACAAGCTAGAAAAACGTTTAAAATATTGGTGTGTGCGTTTGTGTAGGTGTGTGCACATGTATGTGTGTTAATGTATACATGTGAGTGTGTGTAAGTTGATGATTGACTCAATTTATTTCCACAATTTGGTTTCGACTTCAGTACAATTCATTATTAAGGCGCCGAGCAAAAGTGTTTGCCTTGTTACGTCAATGCTTGTGTTGAATACAAGCCACCGGCAAGGGAGCGATTATTCTATTTTCATACAATTGATGTGAAATCGACACAGTCGCCGGTTGCGGCATCCGAACACTGTCGCCGGTTACGACAACCTCAATCGTATGAAAACAGAATATTCGCTTCTAATTGCTGGTTGCTTGTATCCAACACAGAACATACGTTTGTATAGCGCCTTCAAAAATAATTTGTTTTTAAATAAAAATATAGCAGCTTTTATGCTTAATACATAAACTTTTCATACATTTGGCCTGACTCGTAAAAAATATGACAACACATTTTGCATTAAACGACATTTTTCTCCGAAACTAGCGCTCTTTTCGTTATGAATAATAAAACAGTGGAAGGCTTTTATCTTTATAAACGACATACATCATCTGTGTCAAGTTTATTAACATTTTATGTGTATGCAATATTAAAGTTAAAGTAAAGTTAAAGTTAAAATAATTGGATGTAGTTTGTAATTATATTTTTACGTGTGGGTGCTGTTCATCTCTACCTAAACCCCAAATTTGAGTAATTTTAGGTGGAATATTTTATCTATCTGAGGTACTATAAGGACAATAGATTTATTATAACTTTAAGTGAGTACATATATATATATATATTTATTATTTTGTGATATCTTTTGGAGCTACTCGAGACGCGTCAGACAAATACTATGATTAAATTGTAGCGAGTTTCAAAAAGGTAGGGCCTGAAAAACAGCTTAAGCTGAGACTCTATCCTTTTTATCTACACAGTATCTATAAGTGATGTTATTTACGAATAAATTGTTTTGTAAGTGTAGATATATAAAGTTCTTTATTATTATTGTTATTATTTTTGAAAACTGAAACCTTGCCTGTCACTCCTCGAAAAGCGTTATATCAAATAGAGGTTCTTGCCTCGATTGACCGTAGAACCAGAAAAATTATTGGTAACAAGCACAAGCTCGAATCTAACTTCATAGTTTAACCCATTGGCACAAAGTTGCCTCTCTGTCGGTTTTATACAAAATATAGGTGCTTTGACGAGTGTGCCCATACGCTCCACCAGCTCGTTCCGCCCGCCCCTTTTTACCATCGGACATCTGGACGTATGGCGGTATACCATCCATAATTGGTCGATATTCCCTTCAGGCATACTAAGCGCCTTTCGTCATTTTTTATTATGCACACAGCTCAGAAATGTAATTTGCTTGAGTGCGGGTGTGTTTTTAAGCACATACAATAATTATACGTCTTCTTGGCAAGGCCATTCCACCGTAGACCGTATTTTTGCTCCAGGCCGGCAGGTATAGGCAGAACAAAATCACACACTTATAATCATTAATGGTTGTATTGTAATAGCCATGTTCTACAGCCAGAGATACTGCTTCTTGTAAAACGCAATTCTAGAATCAACGTAGGCTATCTCATGAATAACAATACAGAAAGGGCAAAATATTTTGTTAAAAACTTGAAGACCTCTCCTAGCGCCCACATTGTTTCTAAGGTCAATAACATTCGGGTCTACTACGTGAGTGCGAATACCGATTGCGCGAATGATGATAGTGCGAAGACGGTTGAGCGAAAGCTTAAATGCGCGATACATTTTGTACAAAACTATTGATTCAAAGCTCGTACAAACATAAAGAAATTTTTTTTCGATCCGATGACGTTTAGGCCACAGATGTTAGTTCAAGTCTAGTCGTGTCGAAGGAATTCGACTTTGTCTTTTATTAAAACCTTTGTATCAATAATAATAATAAACTAGTGGCGTATTTTCACAAAAAAAATTGATGATTATTATTGTAAATAAAACAATGATATTCAATAAAAACCTTTTTTTTTCTGCTAAATTTATGATATGGACGTCGGGTCCGCGCTAAAAAGTGTCCGAACTTATAGGGCGTTAAAATCGTATACAGAGCGTCATTCACGCTTTAGTCTTCGTTTGTTCGACTGACAGCGAAGCAAGCAAAATTAGACAGTACTGCGATGACATTACAATTTAAATTCATACATGTCACTACGTTTAAATAGGTTGACTTGGGACATTTTTTTCGTGGTTTTTGTATTAGACCCGTCGTCCATTTATTTATAAGTCAATGGCCACCTTCTACGGCGTCTGGAAGAATTTTCACGAATTTCACGCATCAGGAGTCTTCGATTTCATAATAATACTCCCACACATCTTGACCTTTGATATGCCACCACCAAAGCTTATAAATAAACTAATTGACGCCTTTGGCTTATGTCTGGCACCTTTCATTTATCTGCGGTGACTTGGCAAATACTCGCGGAATAACGGTTCGAGCATAATGATGCGTCATCTCTGGCTGTCATTACCTGAAAAGTAGAGTGACTAGGATACTGCCGAAATAAGGACTAAGTTTAAGTGCTATAAAGTGAGTTATAAATCTGAATAGCTGCTGTGTTCAGCAGCTATTGAATATAGTGAAGGAGATTATCGTGATAAAACCTGCATATAGAATAGGGATCACATGAAAAGGTTGTAAACCACCAGTATCGCGAATAATGTAATAGACAACTCGGTCCACATAATTTTATTGTACAATAAGGCAGAAGAAAAGATATAAAGTAAAAGAAGGCTGTAACAATAAAAATAGTGTAAAACACAGGTATATATATAAAAAACACTCTCGACTTACAACGAAATATGTGTGAAACAGTAAAGAACTTACCCCAAAAGGGCCGCATTTTCTATAAATGTTTATTAGGTTACTGGATTTCAGTGATACTAGATAGGTTACATGATTTTAATTGAAAACTGGTAAAACAGATCACAATTCCTGGTTAAGATAAGCAGGAGCGCTCGCTTCAGACATTAGGTAGAGTGACAACGGAACGAAACATATTGACTATGACTAGGCAAAAGAATTAAAGAACGATTCAAAATTCATAAATAAGTAGCCAGGATCCAGGAAAAAATGATAAAAAAGTGGGAGACGATGGAGTAGGTCGCATCGTCACACACAAACGTGTAAACACACTAATCAGTATTGGTCCTATAATGAATTGATGATGAAGACGGAATATCTCTTAAGTCGCAGAATCATTGATTACTTAAATGAAAAGAAAGCAATCTCATGAAATGTATTTCTGTAAGAACAGTGCCCTATTTCCATACAGTCCTTTTTTTACACCAGTAAATCCTCATAGTGTTTCCCGTGCCGTCGCTTTCCGGTGGAAACACGGAAAATACTCTACGCCCCATGCTGATGACGTACCGAAACACAATGCACGTCATCCAGTCTCGAGGACCTGTCTCCGTTAGAGGACCGAATGTCCTCGCATCCGATGCCCGGAGGATCTCGTTATGGAGGCATGCAGCGGACATGTGCCTGCTGCCTGCACCCAATCCTCGTACGACGGATCGGATGAGAAAACACATCGTTTTCCTTCATTCGATCTGCTGTCTCCTTCGCACTTATCACCGCCTCGCAAAAGGTGGATATTGCTCTCCATGTCTTGTCGCGGTTCACCATAGCCTTGACCAAGCAAAAAAAGATGACGACGTCCAATTATAGATTGCACTGACTCCGCACAAAATAAAAACTAAACCCGCTGTATACTTCACCGCTTCCTCCTTTGATTCTACCTGTCAGACAATTAACACACGCTGAGACACGCAAAAAAACTTGTTTGGGAAAACTTATATAAAGTTTATAAAATACTGTTAACAATATATATAAATATAGTTTCTAATTGTAAAATACTGGATTTTTTTAAAGTCGATTTAAGCATTATGTTTTCTGAGATATTGTTAATAATAAATATTAATATGTTTCTTTGTATATAGTACAAAGTCAAATATTATTTTAAGGTAAATATAGTAGGGTACCCATTAAAAGTAACGCTTAGATTCACTACGACAGACGAATGATATAAAAATGATGCATAAAAGATACGATTTTTTAAAATACTTTTATAAATACTTAATGCGTTTATAAAAATTTTATTTCGGGACGTAGGATAATTTAGAAGTTGACATTTCATTTTAAAATGTCGTTTACATTTGTTTCGTCTTGTCTAAGAGGAGGAAAAAGACTCGTGTACACGATTTCTTCTTGAATTTTTTGACAACTTTGAAGTTGAGAGTCAAGTTTTAGTTAAGGAAGACTCAGTGTCATAATTACTATTGTTGTAACTTTCGTTCGTAATTATCTCAGCGTTGCGAAAATTATAGCAAACAAGGCTTGAAATAACATGATATAATGTAAGTTATGTTACATTCAAAGACAAATATTTACAATTCCTTCCACACGTTTTGCGTATTTTAAAAAAATTCAAATCTTTTTATTCAAATTTATTTCAAGTTTTTGGAATTAAACTTATATTTATCGAGTTCTTAGGTTTTCGCGGTTGTTACACAAAGGAAATGAAACTATTTTTACCGAATTTAAATCGCGTATATTTGTTTTTTTCAAACAAACCCACGTTTCGGGCCCTTTACAGGTAACATGGTCATGGTTGACTGTGACCGTGGGACCTGTAAAGGGCCCGAACCGAAACGTTAGTTTGTATGAAAAAACAAATACACGGAAAAATAGAAACTTATATTATTTTATAACGTATTTTTAGATATTATAAATTTTCAACCGCTCGCGTGTTAAAAAAATTGCGTATCCAAAATGGGCATTGTTCTTTGTTGACGCATCTTCTAGCTTTGGACCATTTTTTACGGTTATATAATTAAATGGAAATAAATATTACATTGAAGATAAAAAGAAAATAATATACAATATTAGAGTAATTAATATAATAGATTAGAATAAAATAATACAATCGTGATGACATGATCGTCATTAACATAAGTAAAACGAGTATAATTTCAAAAACGAAGAAACAAAAATTAATTAATAAATTGTTAAAACTCATAGCCACCCTATACATCAGTACACATAGTAGCACGTTCTTATCAACGAACGAAGCGACAATTGGTCTGATAAATTGGTCTTATCTTCTACATCTGGTTCACAAATTGGTAAGGCACACGAGGTGAATGGGCGATGATCACGCATGAATACCGCGTGTCTCGTTAACAGATAAGAGATGGGTCTCAGTAATTTGGTAGACGCACAGAAGGTATTATTTAAGAACTTGAGCGGATGTGCTAAGGTGTAATTTGGAACGCCTTTGATTCCATGTATACGTGATTATTGGAAAATTTTACATAGATATTATTTGGCAAAAGGAAACGAGAAAGGGAATCTATGTATGATAATAATGTTCCCGAACTATTCAACTAGAAAAAAGAAAAGTAATAAGTTACAAAATATTTTGTGCTCTTTACTTTTTTTTTATTTCTAATAGACGAAGGCTTAGCCACAATTTCGGCGAATTTATGGCCAACTATGTTTCGCGTTCGGATAGAACTGGATCAGTAAATGACTATTAATTCTAACCTTGAATAGCCCCTAATTATAGCTTTTGGGAAACACAGATGATAGATACATAGATAGGCAAAACGCTCTAGCAAAGAAAGGCACACTCAATAATATAATACAGTAAATGGTACAAAAAAAAATAGTAGCAATAGAACTTCTTGTAAAAGAGTTCATGCAGAGACCTTACCTTTTTCTGCCTACAGGGAATAATGGAAGCATTACTGTGATCCGGTTTAAAGGGTAGGGGTGCTGGTGAAATTACAGGCACTTGGTACTTGTCAACTTATATCTCAGGGATACGGGCGCAGTGGCAGTGCCCCTCAGATCTTTACGATTTAAAGCTATAAGTGGCTCTGCAACTGTTATGGACAAATATAAATATAAATGTAAATGTAAATGTGAATGTGAATGTGAATGTGAATGTGAATGTGAATGTGAACGTGAACGTGAACGTGAACGTGAACGTGAACGTGAACGTGAA
>NW_020653477.1:1633833-1634237 GCF_003589595.1 Hyposmocoma kahamanoa
GTAAACGTAAACGTAAACGTAAACGTAAACGTAAACGTAAACGTAAATGTAAATTAAATGTAAATGTAAATGTAAATGTAAATGTAAATGTAATTCATAATTGAGATTAAAATTAAAAAATAATAATAATCAGTACTTAATAGCGATGAAAGTCACATTGTAAACATAATAACTTATTCATTAAAAAAAACTGACCTCAAAAATTTGCTTGTTGGCTTTTTTTATTTCCACGGGATCCCCTCGTCAGATTCTGACTTCTTGGTAACAATGGGACTGTTACGGACTCCCTTGTACATTTTATACTTTTTTCTAGTTGTCATAGTTGTCACGGTAACGGTGATTTATTGATACCTGTATAGTATCCGAATCCGACCGGATCGAAGGAATTTTTTCTGAGTGTTTTT
>NW_020653477.1:1644237-1697650 GCF_003589595.1 Hyposmocoma kahamanoa
TAAATAAATAAATAAATAAAAAAGACTACGTGTTAGATAAAGATCTATGGAAAGACGACATGGCTCTAGATTCCACCAAATTTGATTCAAAGTGTATTCCATTTATTTGAAAACAGATATCTTTAGAGTTCACTTCTCGTTATTCTCAGGGAAGTCAGCGTAACAAACGAACAGTAGTTTAAAAGTGACTTGTTCGAGTGTAAACTTATTTTACCTATGGAATATATTTGTTATAATTATTAAACAAAAATAGAACACATAGCGAGTTTGTGCACTGCATCCGGTTCGTATTCGTTTTGAATCCAAGATTATACAAATCTATAAAATTCGGACCCACTTCGGATGTCGCTTGTGTCCGAGAAAATATGAATATTGCTTGTACACCTAGAGATAAAATGACCTCTGTGACGTTTCGAACCGTCATTTTTCGGATCCGGAACTAGTGGTCTACTCTCGATCTCCGTCCGGCATCCGTCCGAAACAATTACTATCAAAAAAGCAATACTCGACCAAATGAACAGACGCGTGATGCGAATGAAGCTTCATACTTGATACCTGTCTTTTAATTTGGTCGAATATTACGTATTTGACAGTAATTGTTTTGGACGGATGTCGGACGGAGATTGAGGGTCATATTCTAGAACTCTACTCAATGCTCAAGTCAGGATTGCACTGGAAACACAAGCACTGGAAATACGACCCTAACAGCAGGGACTTGAGTATGATTTCGAGTGCTTTAAACCATACTGAAATCCTGACTTGAGCATTGAGTAGAGTTCTAGAATATGACCCTGAGAGTAGACCCTGATACGAAAAAAATCACTTGCTGGCTGGTTTCAAACTAACATCTAGCAAACTGTGCCAGAACAAACCGACGGACCTCACAAATTTTTCCACGTGCTTGTTGCAGATGTGTGTTTTTGATTTTTAACGACTTTTTTACCGTAGCGCCATCTGTGAGAAATCTATGAAAGTTAGTTGGTATAGCTTTTGGCGTGGTTTGCTTAGAAGAAGTTGGTTCAATTTAGTTGGATAGAAGTGAGTTTTTTTAAGTGTACGGTCTTTGTTTAATATTTATAAGAAATTGTTTTTAAAATACGTCATCAATATTTGATTTCATTTTCGATGGATTGAACATATTGATTGATTCGATTTATTAGAATATACGTTCACAGCTTTTTTACTATATCGTAGTTTGAAAATTTAAAATGATTTTTTTTTTAAGTTGTTCCGATTCTTAACATCTACACAATTCATATAGCACTTAAGAATCTATGTACCCTTAAGTAAAATATACTCCTATTTAATAATTTTGGGCCCATGGTATTTAGTTATTTGTTAATGTAATCAAAATTTTAAGTAAGCTTAGTCGGAATTAGCAGATGTGAGTATATATGTATACTACAAACCACATGCTACAATTAAAGCACGCATATTTTTTAAATTGCAAACTCTGCTTATTAGCAGTACAGTTCCCTGTGAGTTCTTCCAGGGAGATACTGCCACATTACCTATTTCTGCCGCCAAGCAGTAATGTGAGCATTTCTGCGTTCCGGTTTAGAAGGTTATGTCTCAGTGCCCAGATCTTTGTGATTTAAAGCACTGAGTGGCATTGCAACTGTTATAGGCGTGTCGCTTACCACAGGCGCAGGACTTGTTCGACCTGTCTCTTGGTATTATTTTAAAAAACTTGAATAATCGATCATATGGCTGTGGGACGTGAATGTATGTGTATACTTCAAATATTGTGCATATAATTTTGTGTTTCATTTTCAAGAGTAATACCTACTGCATTCAAAGACTTGAAAAGTTCCTTGTCTCAGCTAGGAATTGAACCAGTCAAATGTGAAATAAAAAATGCTGGATTTTTGTGATGCTGATGGAAAGGGTAAATTACAAGGATTAATACCTTTTAAGTAACATGGTATTCGAAATCTTTCTTTTAAAAAAATGAAAAGCAAAAGAAGTCCGTTATCTGCCCAGGATGCTGCGAGAGGCCATTGAAATTAAAAAACATCCTAATTTCAACAGGGAAGATTGTTTCTCCGTACCACCAGTTTGGGATCCAGTATTTCCTCTAATGAAAAATCCCAAACAGACATAAGACTGCAGTACTAATTAATATGTTTTAGTTTATTCTAATTTCTATTAATAATTAATAATAAATTAAACTTAATAAAAATTCATTCAATAAAATAATTTGTAAAATTTAATGTAGCGTAAATTGGAATGTTTTCTTTCTAAAATTAAAAAATAAGGTATTTAATTAATAACTATTGTAACTATAGTGAAAAAACAGGGTGGTTTGCATTAATATTAGACATAACTGGTTGAAGACTGTACCACCTCAGTCAACCGTAACAATGGGACCTGTAAAGGGCCCGAAACGTCGGTTTGTTTGAAAAAACAAATATACGCGATTTAAATCCGGAAAAATAGTTTCATTTCCTATGTGTAACAATCGCGAAAACCTAAGAACTCGTTTATTGTTTCATCGTTAGCAACAGATATTGCTGCCAAACATTCATCAATTTACGTAACTTAGAAATTAAAGTCGTAATCAATTAAGAAGTAACCGTGTTCCCACCGGGCTACCATCGCTTAAAATAAACATAGAATATTACAATTCAATTTCACCTTTACATTTATAATAGCAATGTCCCCAACTGGTACATTGCTAAAATTATTCATCTAGGCGTTTCCGTACTTCGAAGTCCAAACACTAAGTTAGTAGATTTATAGATCAAACGGTTGATCTCCATAACGCTGTAAACGTCCAGACAAACCGTTTAGTTCATACATATTCAGATCACGCGTCCATTGTACATTCATATCTTGTTACTCGTTTGTTATCCACGCCCATAATCATTTTTACTTGTCGGATCAATCTCATTATCCGCCGTTTCTTCATTTTTCCCTTTCGTTTTTGCTTAGTAATTTATCACTGTCGCTAAGCCTACCATGTGAATTCATACTATAGTATGTAGGAAAGTAGTGAAGTATGATCACGTATAAAAGACCAAGCGATTATGTAAAGTTAAAATCTATACAATATTTTAACAGTTGAGAAATTTGCTGAAGGCGGTGGATGTTACTGGATTCCAAATTTCTGGGTATCGCATCTTCAGCTTTAGTTCTATGAAGCCACAAATGAAGGGGATGAAGACAAATTTCATTATGTATTAGCAAAATTTGGATTAGACACTCTATAATAAGTGAGCGATTTACTTTTGAAATCAAGATTTCAAAATTTAGTGACTTCAAAGTACCTGAGGATCAAATTACATTGCTGTCTCAGGAATTCTTACATCTATTGTATCCTAATTTCTTACAAAGACACTCTTCGTACGCGCTTGAAAGGGCGTACTTAATTGGTAATTTATTGAGGTTCGTAAAATGAACTGCCTCGGTGGCCGAACGGTTACCATGCTGGATTGCCACGCAGAGAAACATTTGTATGGGCTACATTTATTTCTCTCGTGAGTTTGAGTATAATGTGTGGTTGTCTATGTGTATGTCCATGGCACCCGCGATACAGGGTTTCCCTAGTAAAGTGTGTGTGCGTTAATTAGTATTAAAATATAATTAAATATGAGCATGACCAACCCATTCACCGATAGTCAAGCGAGAGCCTGGTCGGACCGCACCTTCTACTACAACGGCTGCCGATGACGCCCGATCGAAAGGCGTGAGTACCATTACAATACAAACTGTGCCCCTACAATGTAATAGTAAGGTACGATGAAGCGGAAACTTAGGCCCGTATTAATAAATTCACCCAAGTGCATGAATCAATTAAGATCTCATTTAAGTTAGTCACTTTTATTGATAAATATCACTTGAGTGCACTTCAGTGATTTCTCATTGACAAGCTTCATTTCAGAGTGGTTAGAATCTCCGATTATTAACAGACGTGTTCTACGTGTTTGACTTCAAATAGTACAGGGTCAAGAGCACGTCAAGCTTTACACTTAAGACTTAAATCCAACTCTATGCCGCTTACGATAAAAACCAAAAAAAACTTGTCCAAAGTACAAAGCGTCAAGCTTGATGTGCTCTTAACTGTACCATCCAACATACGTCAATGATAGTCAACAACACAAGAGGTTCGATATATACGGGTCTTAACTTACCATGGCATCTGCCCAACGGTATTTCTGTAAATTAAGACACTATTTTGATTGTTATCTTAAAAATACAAGATTTTTTGTCACATTTGATCAATTTTGGTTTCAAATAAGGCAAGCAAGAGCGATGGTAGCATAGTGGGAAAACGGCTGTCTATGGATGGTGGTGGGAACGTCACAGGGAGGTCACTATTCACATCTTAAATTATAAGTAACTTTAAATTTATACTCAAAGATCCGAGGCCTACTTTAGAAGAGAATGTTATTTTTGAAATCTGCAACGGAAGAGCGTTGATGTCTGAAATACAGACAATTAATTTCTAGAAAAGATACGTTTTGCCATAAATGCAACGTTGCCGTTTGTCTGTAATAGAGATAACCTCCTAATAGATGCCGCCTGTTGAAAATTTTGTACTGAACCAAGCTTACCAAATTCGGAGGAAGGCAAGAGACGCGGGGAATGCGCTCAAATTGCACTTACAGGTAGTAATGGGCAACCTTTACCAGTCTGCATCCAATTAGTCAATAAAAACGATAATATTGTAACACAAATTCTTCGATGCTGATCTGGAAGCAAAAGAAAAACATAGAATGTTTCAACTGGTGGTCCGCGTATATCGTAAAAGCCGACTGAGGGCCTGGGATTAATGGTGTTCTATATGTAGGCGACATGCTGGCAACCTGTCACTATTTAGTGTAGGTACTAAGTTATACTAAAATTTTAATAAAAACGTTTGCAAAACGTGGCTAAAGTGGGCTTGTGTTACTTAAAGCTCTGCCTACCCCTATGGGAGACAGGCGTGACGGTAATATGTAAGTAAATTATTGATTGCCTTACGACAGCAGTATGATATTTAGATACAGGAAAAAAGGAATTGTAAGAAAACAAGGTACTTAAGTATTATAAGTAGTCGTATTTACAAAAGCATAACTAATGAAATTAATTATGGCCTTAAGTGTGTATAACGTCATAATTGAAGGTTTAGGTCACACAATGTAAGGTCATACGATAAAACATGAATTTGTTATTCATTGTATTACGTTACAAGAATAACTATTAATATAATCAAAGAAGACATAAAATAATATATTACTAAAACTAATTTATGCAACCAATTTCACACGAAACGTAATCGAAGAATAATAAACAATAAGCACTATCTATCTATATATAAGTGCGTAGTTAAAAAAGTAATATACTAATAATTATTTTTATTTAACTGCCTCCGTGGCCGAACGGTTACCATGCCGGACTGCCACGCAGAGGTCCCAGGTTCGATTCCCGGGCCGGGAGAAATATTTGTATGGCCTACATTTATTTCTCTCGTGAGTTTGGATGTAATTTGTGGTTGTATATGTGTGTGTCCATGGCACCCGCGACACAGGGTTTCCCTAGTGCGGGGCTATGTTGATTGTGAGCGTTATTATTATTATTATTATTATATTATTATATTTGTTATACTGATTAAGATGACGATCTTAAATCTTCCCAACCCTAGTGTTACACGTGTCTTCGACAAAAAGAGACGCTCAATTGTAAGAACATAATAAAATAAAGAGACCTGTCAGAAATACATCAACGGGAGATCAGTTTTCTTCGTAATTTCTTAGTGTTAGTTAAGTAATTATTTATTAGTTAGTGTAGTTATAACTTACCGGTGAAACGTGATCCATCTTTTTAAAAGTTTGAGGTCCGGGATGTTTTTCCACACGTTTCACCAAAACCAGCGTAACAATAGAGGAATATAAGGGTCTGATACTTGGTCGAAACTAAGTGATGAATTTTTGCAAAATTTTGTATATGATCAATTGCACGGATGCGTGCGCGTCAGTTGCCCTGTATGCGGCATCTATTAGGAGGTTATTTATGGTCTGTAAGTTTAATAAACAAATCGCATATCGAAGGTGTTGCATATTTTCTTAGGGCGCGTTTCCATTATGTCGTGACGACAGTTAGTCGTGCAGTTTAAAGTGTCGTGGCTTGTATATTTGAAAGATGTTCACATATAGTACAATACGATTAACTGTCATTTACGACTTTTTGACGTTACGACGACAGACTGTCGTGACAATGAGAAGAGCTAGAATGACAGTCGTCCGACAATAAATAAAATATCACTATCAAAATGAGACGACAGATAATAGCAGCTTTAAACGACTTCGTCGTGCAAACAATAAGGCGGCTGCCGTGAACGATATATTGTCGTCACGATCTAGTGGGAATAACTAGACACGACAGTCGTTCAACGATTAAAACGTCCACGACTCGATCACGACAGATAGTCGTGGTATGGGAACAGACTAGACGGGACAATCGTCCAACGATAAATAAAACGTTAGGATATAATGGGAACGCGCCCGTACTTAAAAGTATTTAATCCTTAAATTGGTTCTTTCGATCGGCATCTTAACAACACAGGTTTATTTTTCATATTTGGTCGGTTCGATTGCTAGATGCGGCAAGCAACTTTTTAAAAGCATTTAAATGCAAATATTGCAGTAGTAGATTTAAAAATAAAATAATGTATCTTAAACATCGTTAAGTAATATACTCGTCCAAGATGCTTCATAAACCTTGGGTAACGTGTGAAGTTGACAACCCGCATTAAGCTAGAAAGGCAGACTATGATCTAAAGCATTTTAAGTACATACTTAAAGGCGATTCGTATTCAGCAATAAAACGTATAAAAGTCTGATGCCCATGTCCATGACCTTTAATAAATTAACGTCAAAGAACAAGCCGTTTATTAAATCGTACATAAAAGTAAACTCAATACTTTATTAATAATTAATCTCTTAAAAAATCCAATAGGAATATAACATTTTATTTTCATTCTTCATAGCCCTTTTTCCATTAAAAGTATTAAAGAAATGTAAAATATTACAAGAATTGGAATTTCTTTTGCTACTCAAAATTCATGCATTTTATACAAAACTGTTTGCCTTTTCTCATAAATAATTTTGCCAATACCAATGAAAAAGACGTTTGAATTTAAAAGCCTAGCCCGTTTAAGAGAGGAAAGAGGAGTTGGTTTTCAGACCTATTATATAGTATTTTTTAGTAGCCTATTTATGTCAAATTTACAGACCTGTATCGAAACTAAGTACCAATACATAAGAGATAGAATAACATAGCTCAAATGGACAGATTTTGAGTGTGGTGATGACGGGTGGAGTAAGGAATAACCGTTTGTGGCCAAGAAGCGACCAATTGCTAAATGGCCTTCAGCATAAAGAAAAAAATTTGTCGAGTCACCACCGCGGGAGCTCATGGTCATGATTAAGGACCGCGGACTGGTTCGAAACAAATGCAGCAAAAATTCTACTTATGTACGTGAGTAGCTGTTAGTTTAGTTGATATGTATGAGTCTCATGGTAGTTTTCTATTAAAGAGAATCGAACAGAATCTCTTAACTCGAATATGTAAATACCATACATCTTCCAACGTACCCAGTACATCGTTGACGTAACCTTGAAAATGTCACATCTACAATGCTGTAACATTGTATCGTGTCCGACCCGTCCTGGTACCGTTTCGTCTTGTCTTTACGAGAGTCGTAAATCAACCGGATGTTTTACTGGCGAAAAAAACCGGGTCACCCTTTGTACGAATTATCGGTATTCGTTGTACGATGTCCTGCAATATAACTATTTCTTGTATACACTCATGCGCAATGAATTTGGGTTGCTAATAAAATTCTTAAAAACTCTAGTCGTAATGGAGCTGGGACTTTTAAATAAATTGTGTTGCCTGTTATTTCATAAATAAATTCATTAAATTGTCACATAAATACTCGAACTTAGTTACACTGATTAATATACCTTTAGTGTCCAACTGTGCCGTGAGGATTCTGATTGTTCCGTACCCTACACGGACAAACAATCAACCAGATTATCTCTGTCAGGAGTCATGGTTCACCAAAAAAATTCATCTATTATTATTTGTTTATTATAATATTATAATTATTATACACAACCATACATTTTGAAAGAGATGAGAATGTGATGGTATGTAAGATAAAAGTACGAGGTAAAAATGTTGATCAAGTGAATGAAATTGTGTATGGAGGAGGATATTGAAAGAAGGGTACGAAATGAAAACTCAGTAAATAGAGCTATGAAGATTTAATGGGGAGCAACATCTTATCCCAAAAAGCACACAAGTCTACACACAATGCTTTGCTGGTTCCTGCACTGACGTTTGAAAGACTAGGGTGGTTTGAAAGAGGATTAGGTGACTAGAATAGAGAAAGGAATATTAAGGTGGTTTGGGCATGTACAGTGGATGGATGTAAGAAGAATTACCAAACAGATTTATGTTGACCTATGTGAGGCTCGAGAGTTGCGTTAGGATAAGGTGGCGTTCCGTCGTCTCTGCCTACTCCTCCTGTGGGTCTAGGGCGTGAGCTTATATATGTTTGTTAATTAATTAATTCATTCAATAATATTGAGACAGACAACCATATGAATAACCTGGTCTTTAGAGTCGATACTAACTGTGCACGATTTCAAACGTTACTAATACGGTTCTTTTTGTTTGGGTCGAGCGACAAGGACACTGGCTTTATTTCAGAATTTATTTTTTCACAAACGAAACTAAGACCATTTGATAGATAGATAGATAGATAAACACTTTATTCACTGATATAACACAAACACAGATTTAGCATAAAAGAAAAAACAAAACATGATTGTCATAGTAGTGAAACGGCGCTGACTCAGCATATGCCAAAGTTTCCTAAGGCGCTGGTTTTCAGACATTTGAAAAATGTATATCCTATACTATACATATTTTATTTAGTCAGTTAATATACACACAACAGCGGTTGTCTTGTAGTCGAGGCAATTTTGTTTCTATCGAGAAAATTTTTAGGAATCGTGTTTTCACACCGTGTAAGAAGTGTATACCCTCAATTTTTAACCGACTTCAAAAAAGGAGGAGATTCTCAATTCGTCTGTATGTTACGCGATAACTCCGGTATTTGAGAACCGATTTTCATGATTCTTTTTTTGTTGGAAAGGGGGTACTTCCATAGTGGTCCCATTTCATTTTGAAGAAAAGCATCTACCTCGAAGGGTTCACGCATGAAGATTCATTTTTCTAAATAGCGCCTAACTTTAATTTAGGAGCAATTACTTTAATGGTTGATTTTGCTATTTCTCCAATCCAAGGCGTTTTTCTCTAATATACTTTGAGTAGTGAGAACCGATTTTTATTGTCTCCAGTGTCAAGTCCTGTATAGTGGCGAACTAGGGGATATTTCAATAAAACTTAGCAAATAGACGTAATTCCACTTACTTTTAGGTCGGTTTTTTTAGTACTCTGTACTGAGATTATACTATATATTTTTTCTAAAGTGATTGATTGGACACTTCACTGTTATGCGGAACCAACAAAAGCCATTAATAACGCACACACTCATCATAACCCCGCACTAGGGAAACCCTGTGTCGCGGGTGCCAAGGACACACACATAGACAACCACAAATTACACCTAAACTCACGAGATAAATAAATGTAGACCATACAAATATTTCTCCCGACCCGGGAATCGAACCTGGGACCTCTGCGTGGCAGTCCGGCATGGTAACCGTTCGGCCACAGAGGCAGTTAAATTGGAGGTTGTATCGACGATTACATTAGCAAATTCCATGTCCTATGAGAGACAGAGCAACGGAATTCTCACTTTTAAGCACCAAGACTAGAAATATTGTAGAAAAGTTAATATTCCAAATCCTCATTCACTGCCCACACCGCAGACTATTGGACCACCGAAGTCTTCAAGATTTTTTTGCAACCTTATCAAATAATTGCTTTTAACTTCCAATCATGCCTTATTTTCCGTATACTTAAGTTTTTTGTCGCCGCAAATTCCCGATGTGGAATTACGTCCTTACGTCATCATGTCTACTTTTTGTGCTCGAACAAAACTGGGATTTAAAAACCGATAACCTTAAAGAAAGATAAATTGCTTTTTTTCTAGTCTTGGCTTTTCGCGTTTGAGCCAACGACATGATAGTTAGTTTTAACTTGATTAAAAACGAGAGAACCTTTTTTGTCGGTCAAAGAATTGAGGAAACGGAGGTCGGAAAAAAGATCCGGTTGACAACAAAAATGCGACCCAATCATTACATCAAGTCGGTAGAATAGAACCTTTAATTCCATATTATAAATATAATAATAATGTTACAAAACAATACAATGACATTAATAATTATTATTTATTAGACAGTAAGTTAAAATATGCAGGTAAGGTACAATATAAGCGTAAATACTAGAATAAATTGTGTAATGCATTGGTGTTACCTCATTTGCAATATTGTGAAGTTGTTTTCGGCACTCGTTTCTTTATTAAGATTAGTAAGAGTGCGTTTCTATTATGTCGTGACGACAGATTGTCGTGACAATGGAAAGAGCTAGAGCGACAGTCGTTGGACGATAGATGTACGATAAAAATGTGACGACAGGTAATCGCAGCTTCAAGCGATTCTGTCGTGCAAACGACAAGGCGGCTGCTGTAAATCGATAAATTGTCGTCACGATCTAGTGGGAACAGCTAGACACGACAGTCGTTCAACGATAAAATAAACGCCCACGATACAGTCAACACGGATAGTCGTGATATGGGAACAGGTTAGATGAGACAGTCGTCCAATGATAAATGAAACGTTACGGCATAATGCTAATGGGAACGCGCCCTAAAACTATTCAAAGAGTGCAAAATTCTTGTATGCGTTATTGTTTAAGAATACGTGAAAGAGACCATGTTTCGTCGTATCTAGTCGATAACATAAATATAAAGATAAATTTATTCTGTACAAAAACTTAACTACATGAACCTTAAACATTTTATTTACATATGCATATATGACTAGACTATCTCAAACAGTGAAATTATGTATGTTTGTATGTAACTTTGATTAAGGTTAGAATTGCCTGTTAATCTAGATGATACCTACTTGTATCTTATATTTGCAATACAACCCACATTAATACGATAATAATAATAAACGAGCGATCCGTTTTGTCTACCGTTTCGGTTCTCGGGTTTCTATCAGACAAAAGTACTGGTATCATGATCATGGCATCACAGTACATTTACTCAAATATTTTATATTTTGATTTATTTATATAATTATGTTTATTTTATATATATATGTAAATATACATAATTTCAAAAAGAAAGAAGATATCCATAATATTAATTTTATAACTAAGTCCAAACTTATGGTACCACGATTTCGTTTAACCAAGGTAAATGACCCTTTCATGGGGAACTGTATACGTTTTTACAATAAGATTCCGAAGGAATTCATTTCCTAAGTTTAAAAACTACATTCAAAATATTTTCATTGAAAAATTATTGAATATTTATTGATAATCAGGATGTTTCACCTTGATATTCTTTTATTTTATTATTTTAATTGAAACATCATATTACAGAATTGTACTACGTGTTAGATAAAGATGTATGGAAAGACGACATGGCTCTAGATTCCACACAAATTTGATTCAAAAAGTATTTCATAGCATTTAAGTTTATGCGAAAAGAGCAATCTGCTCGTTCTTCTTAGGGAAGTCAGCGTAGCGAATGAGCAGCAGATTAAATGTGACGTTTTCAAATGTAAATTTATATTACCTATAGAATAAATGATTCGTTGACTTTGACTTATGCAGGTAACCAAATGAACGTCACTGTCAGCCACACAATGAAGATATTTGTGCGACAAAGCTATCTAACGTTGGGCATTGCACAAAGAAAAGATGATGAGCAGGATGATTGACCCAGGTCAATGTGGGCGGGTTAACCGCTCACGCGATTTACGCTGCCGTAGACGCATACCACACCTAGAGGTGACGGTGATGATTTTATACCGATTTATCGGATATCGAAGTTATAACAGGTAAAAGAACTAATATTAATTGCTATTTTGGTAACTACTCTAGCAAACCATAAAGTTTTTAATGCCTGGGTCTGTCATTTAAAAAAATAAACAACTTCAAAAATACGTCACGACAATCGTGTGTGTTATTGTTTGGGCTGGTGATTTCGGTGTTTATTTATTGAAAACATAACGTAAGTAGCGTTTTTTAAGTTTACCCTGAATATAAATGTTCATAAACTATACTTTAAGGAGTAATTTCATGGTAAACGTTAGAACCACTCAAACGGAATATTATCATATTTATCCAAGTACACCAAAAATTTCATTAGTGCTTTTTAAGTGCAGGATTTGCGGTGTATTACTGCATTTTGCATTTTATTTGAGATGTTTTTGTTGGTAGTACGGAGGGTATTTATTTAGCAATGCAGAATAATAATTTTTATTTATAAAAAATTGTATTTAAACTGAATCCTTTTCTAATTTGCGAAACCAAATAGCCGCCATTTTGCGGCAGGAGGAGCGCATCGCGTGAGCGGTTATGTAAGCTACAGAACCGATAACGATGGAGCCGAAGAGTGCTGGAGTGGAGACCGAGGAGTGGTACCAGTAACGTCAGCCACCAGAACGTTAAACGAATGGGCGATATAGTCAAAGAAACCAGAATAACCTGGATGCAACGGACTGAAGGCTGACTAATAGCTAAAGAAGAAGAAGACAATGAATAATATTACAGAGTAATAAATAATTACTCACTTTGGTTCTAACCTCCTTTATACTTTATCATTAGTTATTCACTCCTGTTCCCGGTTTTGAAGGGTAAGAGGGTGTTGGTGAAATTACGTGCACGTTAGACTTGTCAATTTATGTCGCAGAGTGTCGGGCGCAGTGCCATCTTTATGTCTCCCTCAGATCGTTGTGAATTAAAGCTCTGAGCGGCACTGCAAATGTTATGGACAGGCGCGTCGCTTACCACGAAGTGCACGACTTTTTTTCCATGTGTCAAAAAATAACTATTGCAAAATTTTACAATTTCAAATATTTCCTATACATTCAACTCGGTGACATTTGACCTCAATTACTTCCGGTAATAGATCGAAATTAAAAACGTAGGCTTCGCCACGACTTGAGAGATATATTTTTTATGCTAGTTTCCAATTTCATGCATATCGGCTAAGGAACGAACCAGTAAATCCGTTCGTAGATTGTACAATTCGAATGGATGTTAAGAAAGCTTCGCTCGCTACATTTCGGTAATGTAGAATAGATTTAGTATAAAAATGGTCGGTCACAGAATATGTGGTAATATTTTTGTTTTATATATTTTTGTTGTCAATCGGAAATTCTTATTTGCCTTTTAGTGTTTATCTGTAAGTGAAAAATCAACAATTGAATCAGAAATGTTATTTATTTTGTTTGATTATGATGGATTCATACATCGAATGATGTGTGAACAAGATTTGTGTGATTGATTTCTTACCCCCATTGCAAAAAGAAGGGAGGAGATAGAGGGAGTTATATATGTTTGAAGCCTATGACTGTGTATCTATGTGTAGTGTCTGTCTGTATGGCTGGACTGTTCTTAAGAGTTTACACAACCTCAAATGGCTTTGATTGGTTCCGCACAAAGTAAAATTGAGGATGTTACGTTACGTTGTATAATTTTTCACGATAGAAAAAAAAACCACAAACTTACCTCGAAATTTTACAAGAAAACCGCCGTATTCAATAGGTAATTTACATATACCAATATTTTTTTTTTGTATCAACTAAACTAAATAGAACACGTACACAGTTGGATGTAAATTTTTCCAACGGACTTAATTTCGTTTGTAAAAAAATTAATTACGAAATAAAGGCGCTGCCGCTCGACCACGCAAAATGAACCGTATTAGTACGGGACAAATTTAAATTCGACCTAATGTAGTATCGACTCTTATAGAAGTTTTACTTGAAGGTTAATTTAATCGGGATGGTTCTTTTATGTTTGATGAACATCTATTTAACTGTAATTATAACAAACTAGTGGAGCAATTTCACAAACAATAATTATGGTAATAAAACATCGTAAAATAAAACACATAAAAACTTCGTGACAAAGTCTAGTCAGTGACGATAGCTGTAAAGGTACCTCTCTGAGTAAAGACATACATTTCTCATAGATGGCGCTACGGGGTGCGGTTAGTAATATAACAACTAATGACATATTTTTAGTCGATATAACGCTCAACAGATATAATTAATTTATGGTATACAGACATTTCACATATTCTTGCATGATATAAAGGTCACTGGGTATAATAGACGATTGATATAACAATTTTCAATCTAACATACCGATTGTATACTGTTCATTTTATATAAACACTTCAGTTATAACATTCGCTGTTGTTTTGTTGTAGTATAATGTATTATTAATATAATTTCTGTAGTGTTTAGGTGCAATGGTGAATGAACCTAATTAGTTTTCATTTCCTAGTTGGTTCGATCTCCTCCTGTGGGTTTAGGTTAGGTTAGTATACGACAAAGCTAAACGAGCCGAGCGAGCGCAGCGAGCTTGTCGCGGCAGTGGGCGGCGAGTGCCAAAACCGAATTTGTTTGCATTTGCGACTTTTTTTTTATTTCCCGAGGGAATCTGCTTACACGTACCCCTGGCCCTGCGGGAGCAGAGCCGAGGTTATGTGGGACTGGGCTGAACCTTGAAGGGGAGCAACCCGACCGCACCTAATCCCCAGGGTGTTCCTCCTCTCTGCTGCAAGTAGAGGCAAGGGTACACTATCGCTCATCCGCGCCTCCACCAGCAGCTGGCCGTACCCAGCGCAGCTCCTCCCCGAGAAGGGCGACACAAGGGTTCCCCGACTCCAAATGTAAGGCTCGCCGAACACCTGACGAGCCTTCCATATCGGGCCCCTCCATGCTGATCAGCGAACTCCCCCGAGTCCGCTACCCAGAGCCATGGGGCCAGGACAACATCCCCTCAACGCCGGGGGGCGGATCTGTTGGTAGGCTCCGCCGCAGCACCCTACGCGCATCTACGTGGACTCTCCGTAGAGAGTCCTTTGGAGCGCCCACCGCAGGGGCCAATCGCCTAAATTCGGCCGCGGAGGACAGGACGAGCGGCAACGACACACCGACACGTCTCTTTCCCTCCTTCCCGCATGCGTCCACGCGGACCCGCTCGGCTTAGATCAAGACGAACCCGGCCGCGTGGTACGCCCTCCTCCTAGGGCCTTTTTTTTTTGTTTTTTTTTTGACGGGGGGGGAAATCTTTATGGATACCCCTGAGCCCAGGGAGACTCAGGGGTTATGTGGGGACTCTCCCTCCAGACTTGAGGGCCTACCCCACTAAAACCCCCCCGTGTTTCCCTCTCGCCGGTTGAGTCGGCGCCGTGGGATCAGTGAACATTCACCACGACGCCGCCCGGCCGCCCTAGCTTACGCCAGGGCTCCCGCAATGGAGGGGCGAGTCGGTTGTCCTCCGACCCGCCCCCCAGACGAGTGAGGCCGTGCAGTGCAGGCTCCGGAGTCCCTGTCCAGAGCCCGCTGGTCTCACTAGGGGATCAGGCGAGCAGCGAACTGCCTTCGCCTTCTCCCCGTACGTCTGCGGCTTAGCTCCATCGACCGGCCCTTGAGTTCCTCTTAGCTTCACCGTAGGATGAAATCGACCACGGCTACTAGAGACAAGGTGGGAACCCATTCGGGGGGGTTGCATTTGCGACTTGGTTCGACCTCCAACCGTGGGTTTAGGTTAGGTTAGTATATGAAAAAGCTACACGGGCCGAGCGAGCGCAGCGAGCGTGCTGCGTGTTATATAATTTAATACATTATGCTGGTAGTATAATAAATAATATATTTGTGTGTAATAATAAGTATATAGAATAGTATGTTTGTTAATTAAGTCACCTATTCATTATATCTAATATTTGTTATACTGACGGTTCATTATACACATTGAAATTATGCCTTATGTTGTTATACCTTTTGTTGATTATACATAGTGAGTGATTATATCCTTAGAAATTATATCAAATATTGTTATACAAAGTGAAAATAGATTATTTGTTGTTATATCTTCCATTACACACCCGGCGCTGCGGTATAAAAAGCCGTTAAAAACTAAAAACAAAAATCTGCAACGAGCACATGGAAGAATTCGTGAGATCCGTTGGTTCGTTCCGTGGCATATTTGGTATAGCGTCTGGCACGGTTGACTAGGAGACAGATATTTTAATTCAAATAGTTATTTAGAGTACCAACTTTTGACTTATGCACGTGAATTCTATCAGAAGAATTAAGCGAAGAAAAGTAAAAGAAGTAGAATGTTTTGAAGATTCATAAATTCATGGTACTTTGTAATTCCTCAATTTCACCTATAACATGCGATTTTTGTAGGGTGACAATGTCAGAAATAGAATACGAACTGCATTATACTGTTGTCTATGGATATTTGCTACACCAAAGAAAGCCTATGTATTGGCAGCATTAGACAGCCCTATGTTTTCGGTTTTTGAAGTATTTTTATCATAACTAGCATACAGGTGTAGATATCGGTAATACTATTTGTAGAAGAGTTCATTCTGGGAAATATTGTCTCAGGGTGATGAGAGCAGTGGCACTGCCCCTCTTATCTTTGCGATTTAAAGCTCCGGGTGGCACTTCAATAGTTATGTGTAGGCGTGTCATTTACCACCAAACGCTCAACTTGTTCAAACAACGGCGTTACATTTGGCAGTTGCATGATTCATTATATACGAGGGTGTGATGAAGCAATTATTTCTAAAACATTGTACAGTGTGTATTATTTTTTAACCGACTTGAAAAAAAGAGAAGGTTCTCGATTCGATTGTATATTTTTTTGTATGCGTTACACGATTTGTAAATCGATTTTGATTATTTTTTTTGCTGGAAAGTCTTAGTATGGGTCCCATTAAATTTGACTGAAATATATCACCTCTAAGGGTGTATTTCCACCAGCGAGGAGAGACGAGACGAGGCGAGATGATTTCTAAAACTTGTATGGCAAAATATCAATTCTATCCTAGCGCATCTTCGGTGGAAATGGTCGGGATTGACGAAGATTGGCGAGACGAGATTTGAAATATTTGTTGATATAACATTGAACTGTATTGCCGCCTACATAGACTCTTTATTAACTCTGCAACGGAAACACGATTCACGGTGTCTCCGTACAATATCGCGCGAGCTCGCACGTGCTCGCGATGGCTATTAATGTCAATCGCGAGATTGTGTCCACACATATTCGAAATTATGTAATAATGTGTTAAATTTCTAAATAATATACATGATTAGGATTGTAATTTTATCATAATTATGTAACCACTTTTAAAACATTGCATCGTTTTCAAAAATATATATACACAGTATCACGTAAACATACTAGTGTTCGTTGTAAACTTTTTATGTGTATTTTGCTAGTTCGTAATATTTGTCCTGGGATAAAAGATTATATAAAAAAAGTTATTTTCGTAAAAGTTTTTTTTTATTATTATTTACTTATTTATTGTATCTTAGAGGATATAAACAGCTTATATTACAACATGATTATTTCTGCATCTGATTCTTCTGTTAACATATTTAATAATAGGAATTTGCGGGACATGGTACTTTAGCCGCTTGTTTATCGCTAGACGAATTGAACAGCACTGTGTGTTCACTATCCATAACCCTAGCGCGAGTGCTCGCGTGAGACGGCACTCGCTCGCGCGAGCTCGCGATGGCAATTTGGTGGAAATAAGTAGTCGAAATTTCATTTCTTGCATCGCCTCGTATTGTCTCGCCTCGCCAGTGGAAAAGAACTTTAAGGTTGGCAAACTAAGGATGAATCTGGTTTCGCGTACTTTCCACTAGTCGCTTTCAATAAAACTTGGCAAAAACATGCAAATTTTTAAGGTAGGTTTTTTTATATAAAAAACTTACAATCAGTCATAGTACATTAGTCTGGTTACAATCATTGATAAAAACAAAACAAATACATGTTGGAATTGTTTGAAAACACAATAACAGTGTACCTACGAGAATCCCATTCCGTTCTTTCCGGTATCTTTTCTTCAAACACCTCAGCTGCAAACAACGTAACAATGCTTTTACCACGTCACTGTGCCATTATCCTAACTGATTTCCCTCGTTGGAAATTGTTATTTCAATTCTGAACCTACCGGGAAATTGATTAAAGCGGCTTTTTGTTGCATATTGATTTTAGAATGATGTGTGTTTACGATTTACATTTTTGTGACAAAGTTCTTGTGTTTGTTAAAAGTCTTTTGGTTTTTTTTTTCAAATTCCATTTTCTCGATTAGAGGAGAGTTGTCAGCGCTATACTACATAGAGCCCGCGTGCAATCAATACCCTGGCGCTATCTAGTGGGCACTATATTTTCCCCAGTGATCGGAAATTCGGGTGCAAATGGTGCAATTATAAATAATGTTCTCAGAGTGATACAGGCCCTTGGAGATCCTGCACCCTTGTAAGCCGCACACTTTGCACCATAGGTAAAGTTGGCACAGAAAATGTTAAGTGTGACGAAAGATATTCATTTTTATGAGAAGCTATTTGTCATATCGTAATTTTTTTTATGACACCAAGTGTTGGGATGAACAAGTCGTGCGCCTGTTGGTAAGTGACATACCTGTCCGTAGCAGTTGAAGTGCCACTCAAAGCTTCAAATTGCAAAGCTGCACCGCGCCCGCCACTTTTACATAAGTGCGCCTCTAATTTTACCAACACCCTCACTCTTCAAAACTGGAACGCACTAATGATCACATTACTGCTGCCTTGGCGGTAGAAATATGTAAAGTGGGAGTCTTACGCTACAAATTTTTTTAGTATTATGTTTTTTAAATTCTGTTTTATATGTTCAATTCCATTATTATAGATCCGATTGCGACAAAACTTTCTTGAGTTATTGTGCCCACGCCCGTAAAAGTTTCTGAAGTAATAAAACCGTTTTAGAATATCAAATGGGGAGAGTTGTTTCAACAAATGTATCTAAAAAAATTACTCAAAGACGAGTTTATCTTTCAAAGGCATTTCAACGCAAACCGATTACAGTTGGAGTTTTGTTTTTAATTTTTATTATATTATATTATCGTCATCAACTCATTTATACGTCCCACTGCTGTTCACGGGTCTCCTCTCAGGATAAGGTTTAGACTATAGTCCGCCATGCTAGCCAAATGCTGGTTGAGAACTTCACACGGTTTCTGATGGTTGTGAAACCTCTTCGACGAGCAGGTTTCATCAGTACCTTTTCCTTCTCCGAAAAGCTCATAGTAAATTTCAGATAAAATTTCGCACATAAATTCCGAGAATCTCAGAGGTGCTAGCCCTAAAAATCAAGCCCTTTCAAATCGCTATGCAGGTAGTTATATTTCATCAGTCTCATATTGACATTATTTTAGTGTTAAAATAAGCGTAGGTAAATTTATTGAGAAACCACAAATATAAAAACTAATTTCATACTTTTTTGCCAACCCTCTTTCACCAATACCGTACCGTATATTTTTCTGCCAACATAAATACTTTTCTACCTGAGCTTCAATATATTCAAAGTGCTCTCACTTATCCCAAGAGGATAATCACTAGAAATCATGACACAGCAGCACAACTCCATAGAAGAGCGCCGAGAAGTAACACGGTACAGTGGTACCACTCCAAAGACGCGTACCGCCCCTTCAGTGACACTTCTTCTTCTTATCGTATCGACGGCATACACTGTAAGTAATGCTTGCCATCGTGGTGAAAGGATTTGCCAGTCCGCGTAAGGTACTCGCAGATTGTTGCCTAGGATATGCCAGACGTAAAGGAAAAGAATTGTACGTCGTGCGGGGAGGCTCATTTCGTGCATCCCAGACAGTAACACGACACAGCAGTACTTCTCGAAAGAAACGCACTGGGAATTATTAACACAACACAGTAGTACCACTCTAAGCGCGCCTCCGGAGACATTTTTACGCTACTACGGTAACTTAGGACATTAGGACGGGAAATTAGGACACTTGATACCAGATAAACATTTTTTTTTAAACTGTAAGTCCATTCTATGAAGTTGACGAATATTTTGACCTAACATTATGCGTTATAAAAAATGCTCATTATTTAATGACATTTAATGTATCTTTTTTATTTCATAAGATACTGTTATATTATTTTCAGAGTGTGTGTTTAAACGCAAATCTTCGCATTTAGTTATGTAATACATTATGTTAATAATGACAGATATTTTGTAATCTTGACATACTAAATGTAGAGGGGCTTATGACGAGGCAAATAAAGTTCTTGAATCTTTGAATCTTTAATCTACATTATCAACGTCCCACTGCTAGAGAAGGAGAAGAAGGCGGGTTTTTAACCCCATAGGGGTCCCTATTTTGTACGAATTAAAAAAAAAAATTTGACCACCTTCCGCTATTCCAATTTTTTCCCTTCCATACAGTGAAATGATCCCTTCATGAAACTGAGTCCATGAGCATTAAAAAGAAATTTTTAATAATTTTTTATGGCCAACTCACGCTTGATCAAAAAATTGACAATGCCAAAATTGTTTTCATAAAAAAAGACTTAATAGTTCCTAAGACAGCTTCCTTGTATCTTCCATGGTTTCGAATTTTCCCATACCGTCCTATTTAAAAAAGCACTCTGTATATAGTTGGTTTTTTGTGAGCATTTCTTTTCACCTTTAATAAGGAAATTGGTTTTCATTTGATCGTTTTGTTTTTATTGCCCGTCAGGGTTTAATTATTGATGACGCATTTGATTGGAATTCGATTGGTTCGGATTTTCGGAATTATAACACTTATTCAGTGATCATAATTTCTCATAACACTTCGTAGTGATGAAAATTACGTAGTGCATAAAACTGAGAGACCGAAGTGCTTCACTGTGTGTTATGATTTGATTGCGTATTTGGTTGGGTTGGGTTCAGTGATGGTTTGTGTAAAACCGCCTGAAAATTTCCGTTCTTATTTCTACCACAAAGCTGCGCCAGATGTGACTATAACAACACTACGTCCTTAACTAACTACGAAAAAGTTGTAAAACTATTTTACTTTAATAATTATAGGTTTTTTATTTAAAACCTGACCTCAAGAGTTAATTTATTATATTTATGGATTTCACCCTTCAATAGATCGTGTTTATCCCCTTATTTGTCAACCTTAGAGGTGGAATATTTTCTTATTTGCCGCACCAAAAATATTATCCGTAATAGTTAGAAATTTCATATAATCTTTAAATTTTCTTTTCTTCTAATTTTCTGTCTATCGGATTGATTCAGATGTTAATTGTTCGTCGTAGTCCAGCTACTGGCGGCAAGATGGCAGCACGTTGAATAAAATTTCTATATAAAATCCAACCGTCGTAACTTGCAATACAGCTATTGCTTTCACCGATATAGCGACTGGTTAAAGTTTAAATTTTATAAACAATCCAGAATTTTACGTCTTTTTAAATTAGAAACTATGACCAATCATTATCGAGATTTCATAGTGTTTAACATTTGTTTGTGTGCGTTTTTCCGACAGCGGTTCCGTTAGGAATCGAGGCTTAAGGCTCTTCCATTGTTTTTTCTTCCGTAGAGTGACTATGCATACGCGACGGGAACATGGACGGGACAGGTCCCGTTCGGACCCCATCATGTCCCGTCGTATGTACTTGAATGCTATGTTTTTATACGTAACGATATTAACAATAGCGCCCGTCCCGTCCGGAACGTCCATGGTAAAATCACGTTACGTATTCTGCGACCTTAAATCGTTGTACCACTGAGGTCATTGAACTGTTTTTATTGAAGATTTCTTACTTTGCTCATTAGTAATAATTTTCTGTACTCCTATTACATTATATAAACTTGCGACGGCAAACTTCGAGAATCTTGTTACTATATGAATGTATCAGATATTCCATGGTCCTTGTAAACTGTTGCCAACTTTTAACAACGTCTTGCCTTGACGGCATGTTTATTAAATAATGTTTTTCGTTTACCGTTCGCAAGGTAGGCCCGCTATATTTACGAGTAGGAGGGAAAATAAAATCATTACGTGACGAAAATTTTAGCTTAAGCGTTTGGAGATTATTGACTATAATATTTTAGGACCCAAAGTTGTTTTATAATTTTACTTTAGGTTTGTTGGGATAGAAATAATATTAAAGGTGCTTTCCTGGTATGCTTTACCTGTACCAGGAAAGCAAAATTTGGCAGAGATAGCATTAGATAGATAGTTTCGTCATGGCAACTGCAAAGAATATATAAAAAAGTATATTTTATTAACCAACGTGTGTGGTGTGAATTTCATTAGCTAACAAACGTGTTTTTTGTTTAAGGTGTTTAACACTGAAACCAAGATATCGAAAAAAAATCATTTGCCGACTTCAAAAGAAGGAGGCGGTTCTTAATTCGTGTGTATGATTTTTTTATGTTAGTTACGCGATAACTCCGGTGTGAACCGATTTGGATGATTCTTTTTTTGTTGGAAGGAGTCCCATTAAGTAGGCCCATTTAAATTTGAAGAAAATATTCCACCCCTAAGGATGGCAAACTAGGGGATGAATTCATTTTCGCACACTGTACGGTAATCCATTGCAATAAAACTTGGCGAATAGATGTAATTCCACGAACTTTTGAGGTCGGTTTTTTAAGTACTCTGTACTGATTTATTATGGTACCAAATGACGGGACAACCAAGTCTTACGCCTGATGATAAGCGACACGCCTGTCCATAACAGTTGCAGTGCCACTCACAGTTTTAAATTGCATAGACTTTAGGGACATTGTCAAACGTCACCCTGAGACATAAATTGACAAATACGATGTGCCTGTAATTCACCTACAACATTACCCTTCAAAACTGGAACGCAGTAATGCTCACTTCGGTGGACGAACTCTCTCACAAGGAGCTTTACTGCTTCTGAAATCCTACGCCATGCTTTTGTGTGTAGACTTCTCCACGAGGAAGAGAGCTTTTAAGGTAAATAATTGAAATTAAGCACGTTTGTGCACTTCGTCCGTTTCATATTTGTTCAGAATATACAAATCTAGAAAACTCAGACCCACTTCGTATATCGCTTGTGCAATAACTTCGACTCGAATCCGAGATAATATCAGAACAGAGTACTAAAAAAACCGACTTCAAAAGTACGTGAAATGATGTCCATTTGATACGTTTTATTGAAATATCCCCTAGTTCGCCACTATACAGGACTTGACACTGGAGATAATAAAAATCGGTTCTCACTACTTTTGAGTATAAGATTTTTATTATATATTGTATATTGAGAGAAAAACGCCTTGAATTGGAGAAATAGCAAAATCAACCATTAAAGTAATTGCTCCTTAAGTAAAATTTAGGCGCTATTTATAAAAATGAATCTTCATGCGTGAACAGCCACCCTCAGAGGTGGATGATTTTCTTCAAAACGAAATGGGACCACTATGGAAGTACCTCCTTTCCAACAAAAAAAGAATCATGAAAATCGGTTCACAAATACCGGAGTTATCTAGGATACAAAAAAAAACATACAGTCGAGAATATCGTTTTTATAGCTAAAGATAAAATGATCCTTGTGACATTTCGAACTATCTTTTCTCGAATTCGGAACTATGGAACAAAATTATAAGACACATAATGCGAATGAAGCTTCTTACGTTGTTGAGTATGAGTTCAAAGGATTGTAACCCTAACAAGCCGTGACCAGGTTCACGGCAGTAAAACAGAAAACTTCAGGTCCACAAATTTATTTGAAGTCAGTTAAAAAGAAAGAAAAGGTAACAAAGAAGGCTGTAACAATAAAAGGTACATAAAAAACAGGTACATTACTACAAAACACTCCCTAACTTGATGAATATTAAAATATTAAGTACACACTTACCCCAAAAGGGTCGAGATGTACTGAATTACCGATACATATTCATAGGTACATGATAAAGGCTGTATTGGTTATAAACTTAGTAAAGGAATCAAAATTAGACGCGATCCAGCAGGGAGTGACGGTGGAACGAAACAATCAGAATGCGAGGCAAAATAACTAAGGAATAATTCAAAATTTAAATACGAGTGGCTAAGAATCGGAAAAAAGGCGATAAAAAGGTGGGATGACGATGTAAGGAGGTGTGTGACCTCCGTCACAGAGTATTACTTATTTGACAGTTATTGTTATTGGGCGGATGTCGGGTGGAGCACGAGATTACAGGGCCAGATACGAACGGGACGAGTGCACAAACGCTCCTTCATAGAAGGAAAGAAAGAGGGAAAGACCGACAATATCTAAGAATTTGATACAAAGAATTAATCATCAACTCTCATGATTTGACAGGCAATAGCTGTAGGAAGGTATTATCCTCATTCTTACATAATTTAACCATTTTAGGTTACCTTTGAATATAACCTCTTCTGCTCTCTTTAATTTCGAATCTTAAGTAAATTCTATACAATTTGACGCAGTTAAGCCATCATTTGTTTATTTTGTTGTAAGTTTGATGCCAGAAATGACTGATTCTATAAGGAAACCTGAAATCTCATCTTGTTGGTCCCGTCACTTGATATTATAAAAAAAATGTAGCACTTAACTTTCAACCACTGAACCACTTGACTATGATGCTCCACAAAAAGTTAGCCTTTTCTAGCCACGTTTTACGGCTGGCTTACACAAGTGCAGTAATGACGCGTCATTACTTATTCAACATCGTAAAATCTTCAGCAACCCTTCCCCTACATGCTGCCACTTAACTGTAAGTGGTCCGCACATTGCGCACTTCCAAGAAATTCGATATTTTGATGAGTTCATGGCTTTATATCACAGTTATCTGTGGTTATCAAACCGTATTTGTATTACTTTGGGTATTCCTCTATGTGTTTCTTTATCAAGAATACAAAATAAATACAAGTTACAGAAAAAAAAACAGCGTTTCAGAAATTGAATTCAACATTGGGTATTGAAAGTGACTTTCAATGGCCTAACGTTAACAGTTAGTAATATATGTATTTATGGTAACCACAGCGCAATATAAACGTAAAATTACAAGACAGAAGAATAATAATAATAACGCGCACACACTCATGACCCCGCACTAGGGAAACCCCCTATCGCGGGTGCCAAGGATACACACGTAGACAACAACAAAATGCACCCAAACTCGCGAGAGAAATGTAGGTCACACAAATATTTCTCCCGGCACAATAATCGAACCCGAGATCTCTACATGGCAGTCCGGCATGGTAACTTTTGCCACGGAGGCAGTGAATGGGTAGATAAATGCCTACTAAAAGGTTTATTAACAGCAGTAGAATCTCCTCCTCGTGAAAGAGTTTACTTTGGCAAAGTACTGCCACCTTACCTACTGCAGCATTACTGCGTTCCAGTTTTGAAGGGTAAAGGGGCTGCTGAAATCACAGGCAGATGGGACTTGTCAACTTTTGTCAAAGGGTAATGGATGTAGCGACACTGCATCTATCATAAACAGGCGTGTCGCTTACCAATAAGCTTATTCGCCCCGTCACCACTTGATATCATTAAAAAAAAATTTAATCTTCATTTTATTTAGCCCAGCAATGGAGTTTGTATAACGAAATTACTTTGGAAATTGACTTATTACAGAAAATTGCCTGCTATGAAAAATTACCTAATACAGAAAGAGACGTGTCAAGTCGCCCTTGATTCTCCAAGATGGTTGTCACGTCTGAATAAAGATACACCTGAGACGTGTTTGGAATTGGTTTAGGAAGAAGGTGCTATTAATTTATCTTGCGCGCGGAATGTTATGTACTTCGGATTAGGGAGAAATATGTGTATCAGATAGAGTAATTGTTTAATACCCACCTAATACAAATGATGGAATGAATAAAATTTCGGAATTTTTACAAATCACAGCGTGTTTCCAATTACCTTATCTGATCTGAAACGTTTTGAACATATTAACAGAACTAACTTTATGGCATAGAAAATATTTTGATTTCCGGTCGTTCCAACGAGCAACTTAATTTGGGCACCAGTGCTTCAATAACATTACATATTAACAACTTCTTTTTTTATGATACCTAGTGACTGAACAAACACGTCGTGCACCATACAAATAAAAATACATAAAGCTTAATAAACCCACAAACACAATTTGATAATCACAGTTACGCCGTGAACTCATTATCAAAATGTCGAATTGTTGTTGTGGGTGTGGACCACTTACGGTTAACAACATAACTTATCTGTGACAGCCGATCTGCTTCCCGAGCGTGGTGATTAGGGCAAATACCGCTGGTTTGGGGTAGCCCTTTTATATATATTAATTTATATTTTTAAAATCGCAGCCGTTGTGTAATAAGGCCCCATTCGCAAAATTACTACTTTCCAGAAGACATGTTTAAAGATATTACGAACAAAGTTTGTTTAATTTATTTTGATAAAAGCACTTTAGACGCCTGATCACATTAACTTTCTTATACCAAGAATACAAAATATGCCAGTATCGTTATCATATATTTGATCGTTGTTTGGTAAGGAAATAATTCGCTATCTAACCTAATAAAAAGTGAAAATGCGGACCACGATGGTACACGTTCATCTGAAATAATAGTTCACAGTGATGTCCTTTTCTTAGGTAATAAAGTTACATCAAAAGAAACGGTACTTGAGGCTATCCAAAAAGGAGTCATAAATGCAGTATTTATGCCAGACTACGCTGCTGTCTGTAATTTGTGACAAAGGGAATGTAAAGAACCACTTGCTGTTACATAGCCGGGACATGGAAGACTCTAGCTAAGCATTGCGTAATCTCTACTAGGTTTAACTCCTGAATCTCTTGAATGTTTTTTTTTTTATTAGTACAACTAAAGAAACAGTATTTTTGAATATTGTTTGTGAAAGTAAAACGACAGGGCAACGACTCTACCCTCCTTATGTAATGCCTTGTTTTATGTCATGATATCTCAATACAGAGTACTAAAAAAACCGACCTCAAAAGTACGTGGAATTACACCTATTTGTCAAGTTTTATTGAAATATCCCTTAGTTCGCCACTATACAGAACTTGACACAGGAGACAACAAAAATCGGTTCTCACTACTCAAATTATATTAAAAACGCCTTGGTAGATAAGGTACCCTCTTTCCAACAAAAAATCGAATCATGAAAATCGGTTCACATATACCGGAGTTATCGCGTAACATACGTACAAAAAAAAAAACAAAAAACATACAGTCGAATTGAGAACCTCCTCCTTTTTTTGAAATCGGTTAAAATTTGAATTTGCTTAACTATAATACTGAAACTAAATATGATACAAGAAGACGCTTAAAGGAGGTTATGGATCTTGATACGCTGATTCCAGATAATGTTAAAGACTCAATTTCGCTAAAAATGTTGCTTACGTTAGTTATGATAAGAAGGACAGGGACTATTGTGAAAATATTTATAAGGAACCAATACAGCCCAGATATATGTTTCGTGGCTATATCTTAACATACAAGTTACATTGTTAAGGTAGAAATCTAAAGCCTAGTAAAGGTTGTAGTACTATAAATACTAAATTTAGCACAAAGTAAAGAACTAAATTCTAATTAAGACATAAATAAAATAAATACAATCAATAACAAAGCTTGCATAAAAGCTAATCTTGTCAGAACATTAATTTAATTTGAAAATACTCCAACAACGGCTTTAGACTTCAAAATCATCTTATGAAACGAGCGCAACATTTACTTAATAACGCGGGGAGATACTGCTGGGAAATTAGCAGGCGTAAGCTAAATTGGTATAAGAAGGAATGAACCGTCTAAGGGAGTTTAAATTAACGCGACCCGCGGGTGAAATGAGGCTTTGGAATATATTTGCAACTTCGCACGAATAGTGATTAGTTTGCAGCTCGTGTGGAAAATGAATTTTTGCTTTTCAAATGTTGCATGATCTACCTTGTTTTGTATACTAATGAAGCTCAGTATCACGTCCAGTATCAGTACAATTGTTAATATTGGCATAGTTGGTTAGTAGTCCTCTTTGTATACGATAAAGTGAGTGAGTCAGAATAGTGATCCGCAACTGATGAGGTAATGACAAAAACAGAGGAAGTTGAGGCGGCATTTGAAGCGGTTGAATGAAAGAAAAGTGAAAGATATGTATGAAGCCAACGCGAAAGTCAATATTGAAACAGAACAGCCACGAAGAACGTTTTCAGATCTATTAGGAATTCAAAAAGATGACGCATGAATATAACCGCTCACGCGATACATGCAGCCGTAGACGCTTACCACACCTAGAGGTGCCGGTGATGAATTTATACCGATTTATCGGATATCGAAGTTATGACAGGTAAAAGAACTAATACTAATTGCTATTTCGGTAACTACTCTAGCAAACCATAAAGTTTTTAATGCCTGGGTCTGTCATTTAAAAAAAATAAACAACTTCAAAAATACGTCACGACAATCGTGTGTGTTATTGTTTGGGCTGGTGATTTCGGTGTTTATTTATTAAAAACATACCGTAAGTAGCGTTTTTTAACTTTACCCTGAATATAAATGTTTATAAACTATGCTTTAAGGAGTAATTTCATGGTAAACGTTAGAACCACTCAAACGGAATATTATCATATTTACCCAAGTACACCATAAATATCATTAGTGCTTTTTAAGTGCAGGATTTGCGGTGTATTACTGCATTTTATTTGAGATGTTTTTGTTGTAGTACGGAGGGTATTTATTTAGCAATGCGGAATAATATTTTTTATTTATTTTTATTTTTATTATTTTTACTTGTATTTAAACTGGATCCTTTTCTAATTTGCGAAACTAAATAGCCGCCATTTTGCGGTAGGATGAGCGCATCGCGTGAGCGGATAAGTAAAGTAACAGAAAGTACTAATAAATTCAAATGTAATCCAATGGAAATCAAGAATCAAGAGCATATATACGATTTTATAGCGAATGTGTGAAAAATTGCCATCACGCAAATAACCAGGCATTGACTGGTGAAACCCTATTATATCAGGTAGAGCTCTGATTATTTATTTGTACTTATACACTCATGGGTCAACCCGTATAGTGGTTATCCGCAGCCATTACAAATTTGATTTAACTTCTATGATGTTCAAATTAGCCACTGTTAGAAGCGCTGCAGCCGCGCGGCGGCCACGCTGCATCCACGCGGCGGCCGTGCGACTGTCACGGCGCTGCTGAAGTGCGACCAAATTTTCGCATGCCTTTTTTTATTCAGTCTATTGGAACAACTGGCGGAACTGCTATCCCATGTTGCAGGGTGTTGTTTTACATTCTCTATAAATTCATCAATTGAATTTTCATCCATCATGGTTAATATGACAAATTTATATGTACACCTCACTAACCGTGACTGCAGCGCGGCCGCCGCGCGATTGCAGAGCTTCTAACAGCGGCTAATTTGAATGCGACCTAAATCTCTCAACCTGTGGTTTCTGTCGAGTAAAATCCTTACAACTTTTTACAAGGTAACGTAATCTCCTAGCAAAGGACGTCACACTCTTATAGCTCGGAAACATAAAATCATAATGGTGTCCAATAAAGATTTATTTGCACTGAAACCTTTTTATACCAAGTTCATGGCTATAAATAGACGATATACTTTCCGTTTTGTGATGACTCTGCATTCACGGCTTCATAAAACATATTGTGGCATTGCCTGAGGACAATTACTGACATCTGTCAAATGGTGGTGTCAAAGTGGCAGTGCGGTTCAGGGCTTTGAATCGCAACCATCTTAAATGGCATTGCCACTGCGCCCATCACCCTGAAACATAAGTTAACAAGTGTTTATGTAGCTGTAATTTCACCAGCACCCTTCAAAACCGAAACGCAGCAATGTTCATATTACTACTTGGCGGCAGAAATAGGTAAGGTGGTCACGACGGCTGGCAGTGGACCTATAAGACTTGTACGAAACGTTAGCTTGTTTGAATTAACGAATATACGCGATATATCCGCTCACGCGATGCGCTCATCCTACCGCAAAATGGCGGCTATTTGGTTTCGCAAATTAGAAAAGGATTCAGTTTAAATACCAGTTTTAAAAAATAAAAATTATTATTCTGCATTGCTAAATAAATACCTTCCGTACTACAACAAAAACATCTCAAATAAATTGCAGTAATACACCGCAAATCCTGCACTTAAAAAGCACTAATGAAATTTTTGGTGTACTTGGGTAAATATGATAATATTCCGTTTGAGTGGTTCTAATGTTTACCATGAAATTACTCCTTAAAGTATAGTTTATAAACATTTATATTCAGGGTAAACTTAAAAAACGCAACTTACGGTATGTTTTCAATAAATAAACACCGACATCACCAGCCCAAACAATAACACACACTATTGTCGTGACGTATTTTTGAAGTTGTTTTTTTTTTAAATGACAGACCCAGCCATTTAAAACTTTATGGTTTGCTAGAGTAGTTACCGAAATAGCAATTAGTATTAGTTCTTTTACCTGTTATAACTTCGATGTCCGATAAATCGGTATAAAATCATCACCGGCACCTCTAGGTGTGGTATGCTTCCAGAGACACATGAATCGCGTGAGAAATTGTTTCATCATGTATAATACCATAACAATACAGTTTATTTCCTTCACAATACAACTTTTTACAATAGTATATTAGTATAGTAAGTGGAATATCGATTCCCTACCGAAACGCAGAAGTCTTTTTTTGTATTTTTTATTTTTTTTGTATTTTTATTTTTTGTATTTACCCGTTTTGCATATTTACGCATTCAAATATTATTCTTACATGGTAACCTTTGGCCTCAGTCATCTCACGTCATTATCCGAAATTCGGCTTTCATTATGACCTGCAGAATTGTATTTTTTATGTCAGTTTTAAACTTCATGAACATCGCTTAAGGTTACTAGTATTCATGTGGTCTGTGGTCTGTGGGTGTGGCTATTTTTTTCTATATCTGCCTGTGGGTTGAGGAATGGCGGAGTAATGCCGTCCAGAAATAGTGCAATTTGAGTGGATGCCAAGAAAACTTCACTTGCTCAAGTCGCTTTTCTTCGAATAGTTTTGTTTTTTTTCCTGTTGTAAAATAAAACATATTGCTGTTTTTCAAAAATAGTGGCTCAAACCAAAATAGTTCATATATCTTTGTAACACAGCTGCATTATGAATGTGCAAAATTTTATAGTGAAAAAAAATCTAACTTTTTATTTGTTAAAAAAAATACGTGACGACTTTAATATCCGTATGATTCAAAGGTTTTACACGTTAAATACACTTTAGTTGTTTTTAAATCATCATTCTTAACAATTGGGTTGACACGTTACACTATACTATATAGGTCCCTATTATTTTTCGCGTTTCCGAGTGTACTACGGGCTCCCCGGTAAAACCACGGTACGGCGGGCGTCCTGGCCAAGCTTGCCGCCAGACGCTGAGTATGGACTTACCGGGGCTTGTGGTAGCTGCAGTGAGTGACGGACACATGCGTCAGTTCCGATAGTGTGTGGCTGACGCGTCTGTCTCGTGCGCTGTTTTAGTAGCTGATTAGACGAGGAAAAAAGCACGTGAGTTGCCTTTTAAATTTTTTTAAATTTATTTTTTACTTTTAAGCTATGTACGGACATTGTTGCAGGACACTGTGACCGGCATCTCCGGCTCTAGCCTGGCGAGCCAGTAGAGGATGAGCTAGACATCCCCGCAGTCGCGTGGGTTTCTGGGAACTGGAAAGACGCTTAGGCATCGGAATGTGAGCGTTCCTGGAGGAGCTGTCGCTCCTCCAGCAACTTTAAAGTCCACTACCACATTTGGTACTTACTTGTGCAGTACACAACGGGAAATGAGCGTGCCAATAACTCCGGTACCTATTTAGAAAATAGGAAGGGTACGTGCACCTGTGGCTGCTCACCCAAAGCACTGATCTGGAGTCAGGACGTGAACTTAAAAAGTCCTTGTGCTTGCGCAGATTATGCCCTTCCCGCATAACGAAGAGGTTGATAGGGAGGGCCACTATAATCAAAACTTACTTAGAAAGATAATGGGACAGCACTATGTAAGTCTACAGGTCTGCATCTACGAATAATATAATTCTAACGCAATGACATTCTTACCCTTGTTGTAACATCCACGAACTACATCAAAACAAATTATGTATGTGAAATTTTACAATGCTTCTATTTAAGCATAAAAAATTATCGACTAAATTCGTTCGTAGAACCTTAAAGCTTATCTTCTGAAATGCTGTCATTTTGCAGACGTGACCTTATTACACTAAGGGTAAAAATTACTTTCTGACGTAAGTAATTTTACTGATTATGGAAGGATAAGCATAGACAGAAGTTCGCATAAAATGCGCCTGTGTACGTGTGTATATGATGCTTATGTGTTGTATGTAGAATAAAAGTCATCGAGTATATAACCAGAAATAAAGACGAAATGTCATTTAATTTGTTTGAAAACTATTCTGCCATACCATTACGGTGACAACTGCGCTGCGATTGGTCAGCCCGAATTCGAAACAATTGACGGGTGTCGACAATTGTTTCACTTCAGATCGACCAGTTTAACTTGAGCTTTGCTATAACGTACGAAAATTTAAAAGTTACATGTTTAATATTTAATTACCGATGAAATGTGATTCCGTTTGTTTTATAATTAGATGTTTAGCTGTTTTCCTTACACCACCGAATGTAACATCTCTCCCCCATTGTTAGAGATATTATCTTTATTAGGTACAATAAATATAGGTCAGTTGTTGGCGCTGTAGTATTTCAGCTTTCTAATTTGTGATTTCAGCGCAAACGAGAGTTGATATTTAAAAGAGATATAAGGCCCATTAGCCAGGGATGGATGGTCCTTATTTCGTCTTTATTTCTGGTTATATACTCGATGTTTACAGTAGTGTAAGGGTGATATTTGAGCTTGTCATTCTACAGACAATGGCAAATCTGCGATGCGAGAAGTCACTACTTGTACACATTAAGGTGGCTTTAGACGATGCGTGCTTCTACAGATTACGTCTCACGAGCTCACGCTCGCGTACCAACGCGGACGCGTCCGTAGCGGTGGTATGAAGTAGGTGAAGCCTATTAGTGCATCCAAGGCAATCGGTAAAATCTCTAGCCGTCGGAAACTCACATATCACACTACTATTACAATAGTGTTGTAACTTAAAATATGTGAAATCCTACCTTAGAACACTTCAGAACACGTCAATAAAACTGTCGTTAGAATATTGTAAAAAACAATCTAAAAATTTACTTAACTAAGAATGAAATATACGTTTTGTGAGCTAGTTCTAGACAAAACACTCCTTACTCAAAAACATATAGTTACTTTTTTACTTTTATTTTTAAATATATTAATCTACAAGTAGGAAATTGTTTAGTGTCTAATAAACTTTAACCTATACATAAATTATAATAATCTTTCACGTTGTGACTATGCGACCTCCTTCCATCGTCATTCCGCCTTTTTATCACCTTTTCTCTGGTTCCTGGTCATTTGTTTTCAAATTTGGAATTGTTCTTTATTTCCTTTGCCTCGTCATTTATTTCCTTTGTCAGTCATTGAAATTTTGATCCGTTTACAAGTTACTAAAAATCTCTTGTGCGATAAACATTTCAAAGATCACAAAAAGACTTTAAATTTTTTTTTATGAAACCGGATTTATTTCCACTATTTCTTTTTCCTTTTGAATTTTAAACTCGCTAAGCAAGATGTGTGGAGGATATGAAGGCTACATTATAATATACAGGACAGCTTATCTGCCGCGAGAAAGTGACAAAATATTTTTTTGAGATATAAAAAACCATAACCCAGTTTTAGAAAATTGAAATTTTTTAAACAATCATTAATGATATTTCAGCTATGCATCGTTAGTGTAAGTTCCGATAAGTCGAACACAGTAACTAATTTTAACTGTTTGTAAAAGATAATTTTGTGGCCTATCTTTTGTTATTTAAAACGGATATTTGGTCATTTGTCTTAGCGTTTTAGTTAGTGGATGGCAGTTATGCGGTGCCAGCAGTGCGTGACGTGCGTGAAAGGGTTTCACTGACATCCGAAGAAGCAAATGCGTGACACATTTATCTATTCTGAATAAATACATTTTTGAGTTAACACGCTATTGTATTACCTAATAGTGCTTAAAGATGTTCTTAAAGCGTTTGTATCATTGTTGGGAAACTGCGCAGCACTCGACTCCTTTGTGAAATCATATTTGAAATTACTCTCATTTAAGCATTGACTTACAATTATATGGACGTCGGGTCCGCGCTAAAAAGTGTCCGAACTTATAGGGCGTTAAAATCGTATACAGAGCGTCATTCACGCATTAGTCTTCGCTTGTTCGACTGACAGCGAAGCAAGCAAAATTAGACAGTACTGCGATGACATTACAATTTAAATTCAACGTTTTAGCTTTTTCATATTCCTTTACATGTCACTACGTTTAAATAGGTTGACTTGGGACATTTTTTTCGTGGTTTTTGTATTAGACCCGTCGTCCATTTATTTGTAAGTCAATGCATTTAAGGTACGTTTTCATATGTAACGCCACAGGATCTATATTTTATAACAATCAAGCTTTATGTATTTGGCTTATGAACGATAAAAGTTTAGCATGTAATCGTCCGTTTTATGTTTTCGCTATCGGTTTAGCACTTTTATAGGTAATAAATAAGCTGAGTCGTTAATTATCACATAATAATGTATTACTGAGGTTTTTTGTAAGATAACTCCACCAGTTTTGTTATAATTATTAATACAAAGATCGAACACTTGGACAAAATTCCTTCTGTTAGCGTATCGTGACATTATATTATTTTATTATGTTAGAAAACTTACTTTGCGTCATTAAGAATTAGTTTCATCGAAATAAGAAATAAATCGATAACATCATCATCGATATCAACGGAAAGCTGACAGGCGGCCGCCATTACGAAAAGCATCTTTGACTAGAACAGACGTGTTTTGTTTTGTTTGGATTTATAGTGAAAAATTTTATAATATAATTTATAACAGTCACTGGAGTCTCATTTCAATGTCTACTTGGAAAGTTTCCTACACTTCGATCCGGCCAGATACGAACCGACGTCTTCTAGCAAACCGTGGCAGACGCTATGCCAACTAAGCCACGGAACGTAGCAGCGGACCTCGCGAAATGTTCTCTGTGCTTGTTGTCGGATCTTTGTATTTGGTTTTTCAACGACTTTTTAGCCGTAGCTTCATCTATGAGAAATATATGAAAGTATTTCGTCATAAAGGCAATTTTTCGATCTTTTTTATTAATTATTGTAACAAACTAGTGGAGTAATTTCACAAAAAATAATTGAATATCAATTCAGCACAAATTTTATCTACTAGTTTTGATACGAACACATGGAAAAATTACTTCGATTCGGTTGTACTTGAACCTTGCTGGTCACCACTGGTCAAATATGACCTGTTAACAGTTGATAAGATGGACCCCGGTTCAGAGCTCTTCGATATCTTGACCCAATCGTTCTATTGGATATCGTTCTCGAATCGAAGGGCGCTTTCCGATTCGGATTCGGTATCGTTATCCAACAACGTTTACGGAGTTAGTCGGCGAATATAGATTATAAGAAAAATTAAATCCTTTTATATACATTTTAAAGACTTTACATGCCTAAAATATGGGAATGCATTAGAATAATTTAATAAAATTGAACAAAATCCAGCTTTTATTTAATAGTTATTTTTGATACAAGTGCGGAAAGTTAGTCATTATTCACGAGTCTCGAGGCATCTTGGCCCGAGCCAGAGGCGAGGGTCAAGACTCTAGACAAGTGAAAATGACAAATCCGCATGTGTATCAAACAACGTTTTTTAATACATTTGCGATAAACCTACATTGAAAGTAAAATAAAACAGTATTTAAAAAAAAACTCATTTTATTCCTTTGTCAATAACAAAATCAAATCGTAAAAAAGTTAATGAAAAAGGCGGGAATGTAAACGATGAAAAAAATTAGCACTTTTTTTGGCCGACTTTTTTCAATATGGCAACTGTTGCCAGTATTCAGCCACATTAAAATTACTATTTTATACATTGATTTTATATTACTTTATTTTCTACATAATCGCTACTAAGGAGCATTTACTTCATAGGTGTAAAAATGCGGTCTCTCCATAGATATAGTATAGTAATGACGAATGACTTATGTCACAAAGCACATAAATATGAAATAAATATACAATCTCTTTAGTTCTATGTTTAAGACTTAAAACAACAGTAAATTTAAAAAAAACTGGAAAAGTAAAAAGCACTAGTGCGAGAAATCCAACTTTCCGCACGATTTGTAGTGCGAAAAATACCACGTTTTGAGCAACTGTATTAAAAAATAATAAAAGATTTCCGTAATAATTTCTTGCTTTGTAACTTTCATTCGATATCTGTGTTCTGAATAACGTTTGTAGCCTCTGCCGGTCGAGAAGTTCGAGTAATCGTACGGGTGTGACGTCATTTCGGTTCGGTTTCGAATACGACAATTTGACGTTCGATTCGGGTGTTGTGTAATTCAATTAATAAATGTGTAAATCGTACGACATTAAATCGAATCGATCGACAAATCTGAGTTCTGAGTAGTGACTCTATATTCCGTTGCTTTGGTACACATAATACAGGGAGTTTCCTAGTAAAGTAATAAAGTAGTAATTGGCATAATTGTCTAGCACATTATTATCATCATCATCATTCAGCCATACGACGCTCACTGCTGGGCAGAGGCCTCTCCCAACGATCTCCATGACGATCGATCCTGTGCTGCCCGCATCCATCGGCTTCCCGCGACCTTTACCAGATGGTAAAGGGTCTACCCACTGAGCGTCGTCCGGTGCGCGGTCGCCATTGAAGAACCTTTCCGCCCCAACGGCCATCGATTCTCCTAGCTATTTCTTCGAGCTATGTCGGTTACCTTATTTCTACGGATTTCCTCATTTCTGATTATATCACGTAGGAAAATACCGAGCATCGCTCTCTCCATTGCCCGATGAGTGACCTAGAGCCTTCTTATGAGGCACATTATTATAAAGAAAAAAAATAGAGGTCCATTCATTTGACTACCACAAATGGCATCAGATAATCTCAGTACAGAGTACTAAAAAAACCGACCTCAAAAGTACGTGGAATTACGTCGATTTGCTAAGTTTTATTGAAATATCCTTAAATTCGCCACTATACAGGACTTGACACTGGAGATAATAAAAATCGGTTCTCACTACTCAAAGTATATTGAGAGAAAAACGCCTTGAATTAGAGAAATAGCAAAATCAACTATTAAATTATTTGCTCCTTAATTAAAGGCTAAATTTAGGCGCTATTTATAAAAATGAATCTTCATGCGTGAACAGCCACCCTTAGAGGTGGATGATTTTCTTCAAAATGAAATGGGACTACTATAGAAGTACCCCCTTTCCAACAAAAAAAGAATCATGAAAATCGGTTCACAAATACCGGAGTTATCGCGTAACATTCAACAGTCGAATTGAGAACCTCCTCCTTTTCTGAAGTCGGTTAAAAAGAAGAAAACGCTAATTCAAATAGAAGAAAAAGAAGAAAAAATCGTAATACACAAATAAATAAAATCACAAATAAGACAAAAAATAAAGTGCACAAATATGCTGTACCACGAAGGTTGTCAAATCATGCGTTCTCCGCTGCTACATGATCGGATTTTTATTCCCAACTCTATGACCATGTAATTACAGAAACGTCGCCGGTTTGAAATCATCAAGCTATTACGGAATTTCATAAAAATCTTACAACCCCATTTCACGGGAAATTTCCTTAGTAAGATTTTCAACCTGTATAATAAGAGGGCCTAAACGTAGACTTCAAGGCCAATAAAATTCGTGTCTTATCGTATGCGTGGTACCAGGCTGACACGGGAAAATAGCGAGAAATTTACATAGAAATACATATGTAAAAGAATAAGTAAGTAACTTTTTGTTCAGGAATTATGTAGGAATATTTATTGAGACATTCGAAAACTTTTTAAAGAACATTTGAATTTAGTTTCAGAACGACGTCATTAACGCTCATTGTATAAAACAAATATGGGAGGTGGAAGAACGTGGCAAGTTTATGTGTGACTACACAATTGAAAAACTGGCATTGCAATATAGAATAGAATAAGTTTTATTGTATTTAAATAAAAGAGTTTCTCTTTGGACTACATGGACACTTTGGAAGGTATAATCAGTAGTTTTACTGCTAAACAGCAATCACTCCCAGACAACCTTCACCTGTATATATGCATACAACGTGCAAACACAGAATATGCTTGTTATACGTATTTGTAAACAATAATTATTCAGTACAAAGTACTAAAAGAACCGATCTCAAAAGTCGTTCGTGGCAAACTAGGGGTTGCCACACTTGGAGGTGGAATATTTTCTTCAAATTGAAGTAGGGCCACTAGTAGAAGGTAGTACCTTCTCTCGAACAAACAAGAATAATCAAAATCAGTTCACAAATTGATGAATAGCCGGAATAAACGCATATCATACATATATAAAAAAAACTGCCACGTGTCACTTGATATTATAAAAAAAATGGCGACACCACGAAAGATCGAAATTCCAAATTTGAGATTCATCGTGACCCGTAGTATTGTATTTTTATGCTAATTTCTAATGTTATGCATATCGATTGAGAAACGGCCGAATATTTCCATTCGTAGATTTTGCAATTTGAGTGGATGCCAAGAAAACTTCGCTCGTTGCGCTTTGATAGATGAAAACGACATGAATCTGAGTTAAATAGAGCTTTAGGTTAAAGTCCTTTTTCACGACTTCATAATTTTTTTGTTTCTTATGTATACACAACACATTGTACGTGAGCGCACTATAAGTTTCAGAAATGAATAAGAAAAAAAATACTAGAAATGGTCAGAAATAAATTTATTGTTTCTCAAAATATTCTTAGCGTTAATGCACTTTTTCATATGAATGAACCAATTTTGAAAACATTTATGCCACTCCTCCGTGACAATCTCTGAAACACATTTTTCATACTCTCTGACAGCCTCTTCAGGTGATGAAAATCGTTGACCGCGTAACTGGGGCTTAATTTTTGAAAATAAATAAAAGTCTCAAGGGTCAGGTCGGGACTGTACGCGGTATGGCTGATAAGGTCAACGTTGTTCACCTTCAAAAATTCATTTGTCTGTCTGTCGTGTGAGAACTGACATTATCGTGGTGCAAGATGATAAGTTTACGGTTATTTTTACGGAGTTTGTCAATAACTTCCAGCAAACAAAAGGTCATGTAGGTACCAATCACTATTCACGGTACGATTCTCCAAAGCAACAGTAGCCACGTGTCCAGTTTTATTAAAAAAACAAGCAATCATCCCCTTAGATGCACTTTGCACGTGCGCCACTTTGGTTCGTTTCGGCTCATCTCGAAAGACCCATACGCTCGACTGCTGCTTTGTTTTGGGATCGTAACTATAAATCCATGTTTCCTCACCTGTTACTATGTCCCACACCAAATTTAACACCCCTTCGTTGAATCTGGTAAGCATGGCAATGCACCAAGTGACGCGATCCGTTTTTTGAGCCTCAGTCAAATTGTGTGGGTTCCACCGAGAGCACAGCTTTTTCACACCCAAGTGTTTGTGTAGTATTGATTGTATTTGACTCATGACTATGCCTATAGATGCCCGAATCTCATTGTATGTCACATGCCTGTCTGTTTTTATCATACGGCGCACAGCATCGATGTTTTTGTTGTTCACAGAAGTGGACGGGCGACCATCACGAAATTCGTCACTGAGATTCACACACGACGTTATCCATTCGTTAAGCTGGCAGTGAAATAATTACATCAGTTAATTATAATTAATTCCTGTATCCACTTTTCACAGTGATTAGTTCTAAAATACGACGTATGAATCAGGTTAAAACGGATTTTAAATGTCATGCGGCAAGTTCATAAAATCTGCCGCGCTCAGATATTCACTCTCCAAGTATCTCACATATTAAGGTCCTCTTGCCTATATGTATTCCTTTATAAAGCATTGACCATCAATTTTACTTCTTATTTTCATATGGCAACCCGGCCAACAACCATCATGTCTAAGGACCACGCCGGCCAACTAATTTAACTAAACAGACGCAAACTACTCCAGCGCTATCCTCTATGCGACCTTACCCAGTTCGAGCTGTCAAACTGATGTGAAATTTGTGAACAAAGAAACCATGGTCAAACTAGTTAATGCGATTCGTAGATAGCTTAGTGATTAGATTATTTAATAATTAGAAAGCAACACGTGATAATATTAACTAAATTTATCATTTCCTAAAGCACATTACCTATGTAAACAATGAACGGAAATCTGTTACATTCCACTGTTACATCACTTTAAAAGGGAAGAATTAGGACACTAATCAGGGGCCTGATTCTCAGATTTTCAAACTTATGTCCATTTCGACTTTGTGGATTGACATGAAAGTCTAAGGAAAAATGTCGATCGACTCCATAATTTTAATTCTCATACTCTCTGTTGAGTGTTAGTGATCATGTTGGCAGCGTTGCAGAGTCAAAGTCAAAGTTTATTTATTCCATAGGTAAAATAAATTTACACTTGAAAACGTCACATTTAAGCTCCTGCTCGTTCACTACGCTGACCTCCCTGAGAAGAACGAGCAAGAAACTCTAGGGATTGCTCTTTTCAAATAAACTTACATGCTATGGAATACACTTTAAAATTTGTGTGGATTCTGGAGCCGTGTCGTCTTTCCATACATTTTTATCTAACACGTAGTCTTCAGTTTTGTAATATGATTTTTCGATTAAAATATTTTTAATGTAGTTTTTAAGCTTAGGAAATGATAAACTTAATATATGCTCCCGAATCTTATTGTAAAAACGTATACAGTTCCCCATAAAAGAGTTGTTTACCTTGGTTAAACGAAATCGTGGTACCATGAGTTTGGACTTAGCTCTAAGGTTAGTATTATGAATGTCTTCTTTCTTATTGAAATTATGTATATTTTTTGTTGCATTATTGATATCTTGAGAGGTGAAAGACATTAAAGTCATATTTGTAGTCAGCCACAACGGATAGTTTACTTACACCTAGTAATAATCTTCATTCACAGTTCAATATGAAATACTAGGGTACTAACATAATTAAATAAAATTTACATTAATGATAAATGACGACATTTGCACTGAACAACAACGCAAGAAACCACGAATAGATCTGTCAAAATAAAAGTCGATTGTCAAGTCACATAAGTACATGTCGAGTAGGTAATGTTCACTAGTCGACATGTCAACGAAATTGTCGAGTAAAAAATGATAGTCTATTAAGAAGTTGTGAAAATACGGGCATTCGACATATTGTTGATTTTTCGACATATGTTTACGTCGATGTCGACGTTTATGTGTATCACAGCACTTCTCTATTTTAGTCGGATATTTTTTCCTTTCTCTGTAGCAGTGGGGCGCCAATCAAAAGATGTTTGAACGGTAGTAAAAATAAGTTCTATTTTACAGAAGACAATAAGTCGTTATAGAATGTGAATCAATTTAATGAGTTATTATTTTCATAAACTAGCTTTTAGTCTTTACCAATGATAGGCCATCGCCGTGCACGGACTCCGCTCATTTTTTGCCTATGAATCTGTGCACCGCTACAGACGCCTCCGCTTTACTACCGACGAGACCCTTTTATGATGTTCTGAGGTGGTCGGTATAGTCACAGACTATGAGAGGCCGCCTTGGTACGAAGTGATCTATAAAGAGGGATTTTTAGCCGCTCACGCGATTCATGCGTCTCTGGAAGCATACCACACCTAGAGGTGCCGGTGATGATTTTATACCGATTTATCGGATATCGAAGTTATAACAGGTAAAAGAACTAATACTAATTGCTATTTCGGTAACTTCTCTAGCAAACCATAAAGTTTTTAATGCCTGTGTCTGTCATTTAAAAAAATAAACAACTTCAAAAATACGTCACGACCATCGTGTGTGTTATTGTTTGGGCTGGTGATGTCGGTGTTTATTTATTGAAAACATACCGTACGTTGCGTTTTTTAAGTTTACCCTGAATATAAATGTTTATAAACTATACCTTAAGGAGTAATTTCATGGTAAACATTAGAACCACTCAAACGGAATATTATCAAATTTATCCAAGTACACCGAAAATTTCATTAGTGCTTTTTAAGTGCAGGATTTGCGGTGTATTACTGCATTTTATTTGAGATGTTTTTGTTGTAGTACGGAGGTTACTTATTTAACAATGCAGAATAATAATTTTTATTTTTATTTTTAAAAACTTGTATTTAAACTGAATCCTTTTCTAATTTGCGAAACCAAATAGCCGCCATTTTGCGGTAGGATGAGCGCATCGCGTGAGCGGATATACAGACATATCGTTCAACTTGATCGAGAGCAAATTTTACGTTCGTAAATCTTTCACGTTGTTCGTCAAAATTTGTTCCTAGAATTCCTTTGTCCATCTCAACATCAAACATAATCATTTTAAAGGAATAAAGTGATGCGGGTGGTAAATTCCCTTTGCCTTACAAAAAACATTCCAAGGGCCAAAGCGACCTTCAAGTGAGCCTGTATCAGCGACCAAGAGTACAAGCCTAAGTACTATATTTGCATACATTATTTAGCGCTCTACTTTGGTGAAATAGAATAATGTAGTGAAGTGTCCCATTGGTTTCTTAAGTAGGGGTAAAGGACGTTTCAATTGGAAGATGCCGTGTAAAGAATAAATGTTTCAACATTGCTTTGTAAAAAACACAGGAGTCTGTATTCTTGGAGGAAGCAATATGCTTCTAAGCCATGGGAGAGGCAAGAGTCTAAAACAGATGTCCAAAATAAGATCGTGGTGAATGGCACATATTACGTTACGTTATTACGTTGACTACTGTTCAGCATAGCTTTAAGGTGAGGCACGGGGGGTCAAAAACTTTCCCTAAATGTAATGGTTAACTTATTTAATATTAAATAAAGATGTTACAAAAAATATACGTTACACGTAGGATATTGTCTAAGAATATGCTAATGTGTTACATGATAGGATTTATTTCATCTGATCATATAAAGTCCTAAATCTAAAACGATTATTTAAGAACAAAATATGTAACTTTCTACAATAAGTTTGATATGAAAATGTTTTCTCTTTAAGTACTATAGATTACAGAGAACCTGCAAAATTTTGGTTTTCGACTGAAGCCCTATTAGTTATTGAATTCACATTTATCCCACAACTTGCAAATTACCCAGCAGCTTAACGACACGCTGCGCCGCCTGGTGCTCCGTTAGTCGCCATCGAGCGCTTATCGACCACGGATCTGTTTGTAATTTTCTCCATCTGTTCTTATTTTATTCATATTTATTTATAGCGCGCGGATCGTGAGACTAGGGGCGACTCAACCCCCGCAACCGACTGCCTTAATCTAAAGATTCTGGGTAGGACCACTTGGAAACCGAACTTTTCTAAATTAATTCAGGTCTGAGTGTTCTGGGTAGTGCCCCGGACTGGATTCCGATAATCTGGCTTTGAATTTGAATTTCGAGGAATTCCGTAATTTGAAAACAGGTTATTGATGTTGTTATCAGGTACATTATAATCATGTTATAACATTATTCGTGCCATGTTATTCAAAAGTATTAACCATGTCTTCATATTAATTGATTGTAATGAATATTGAAACTTAAATAATGTTCATGTAGTACATTCCAAATAGAGATACATGTTACCAAAATGGAATAACAAAATTGAAATTTGTTGATAAAATAATTACAGTCCATTGGAGTTAAAATTACACTCGGTAATGACGTCATATATTTTACGAGGCAAGGCCTAGCATTGCGAGACGCAGGTAAACTAAACACAATCACGTACCGACCTCATGCCTAATGAGAATCACGAGTAATAAGTCCCAAATTCTATGATACTCGTAAATGTGAAAATTGTCACAAATGACGAAATGTTTTACACCCGAATGAAGCTAATTTTGTTGGATAGGTAATTTTACAGAGTAGTGCAATTTCTTTACAAGAAATTGTAATGGTGTTAAGCTACTAAGCTACATGCCTGACCATAACAGTTGCAGTGCCACTCAGATCTTTGAGTCGCAAGGATCTGAGGTACACTGCCAGTGCGCCCGTCATCGTGAGATATAAGTTAACAGGTCCTATGTGTCTATCATTTCACCAGCACCCTTACCCTTTAAGGCCAAGGGGTCTTTTTTTTTGACGGGGGGGAAATCTTTATGTGGGGACTCTCCCTCCAGGCTGGAGGGCCTACCCCACTAAAACCCCCCCGGGTTTCCCTCTCGCCGGTTGAGTCGGCGCCGTGGGATCAGTGAGCATTCACCACGACGCCGCCCGGCCGCCCTAGCTTACGCCAGGGCTCCCAACGGAGGGGCGAGTCGGTTGTCCTCCGACCCGCCCCCCAGACGAGTGAGGCAGTGCAATGCAGGCTCCGGAGTCCCTGTCCAGAACCCGCTGGTCTCACTAGGGGATCAGGCGAGCAGCGAACTGCCTTCGCCTTCTCCCCGTACGTCTGCGAGGGAGCGGGTGCGCGTCCGCCGCGTCCTTGCGCACTCCGTGGCCTCCTTTTGCGACATAACCTCTGCGCAAAAGGAGGCCACCGCCTCCTAGGACTCTCGCTATCGAGCATGGCGGCAACCACGCTCGGCAGCTAGAGGTCCTGCCCTACAGTCCCCGTCAGAGTGCGGCGCTGCTCATCCCACCGGCTACACACCTCTAGGGTGTGCTGCGCGGTGGCATCCGCAGCGACGCACTCGTGGCACGACGGGGACGGTTCCCTCCTTGCCACCTTGTGCAGGTAGTGACGGAAGCAGCCGTGCCTGGTCAGCACCTGCACAAGGTGGTAAAGGCCAAGGGGCCTTCCACAACCTCTTAAAACAATGTTACTTGAACCTTACATTGCCTTTTCGTACCATGACGCGCTTAAAGTAAGCTTATTATAATATTAAAACTATGATGTTTTATTGGCAGCTTTGTGACTATTCATTCACTCAGTTCGCACTATGGCGCGACTTTAACATTAGAATAATATTATTGTTATGTCGGATGCAATGGAAACAATATTATTTTCAATTTTATTGTCTTAATATTGATTTGGAATGATTAAAAGTTAAGTTGAACTTATTTAGTTACATATATCTCTTCAATATTTTGTTTACTTTTTTATTTAATAGTACATTGGAAATAATTTCTCGTTAAATAAAAATACGCGATGTTTATTTCGTAAAATTAAGACAGCGACATCTATATGCTCCTTGGCGACACTAACGGTTGACACTAGACTATAATTCCGAATTCACAAGGTGACAATCAAGAGCTTGTTTTTTTTATTTTTCTTCATGAAAATGCGGAATAATAATTGAAAACAACGTAATTTTAATAGATTTCATTATTATATACTTTTCTTTTTTTGCCAGTTAAAATTCTCTGAACGTAAATAATGATAAGTACTTCAACATTATACTACGATAGGACAATTCGGAACAACAACAAAAACCGGAGGGATGGCCTGATATAGTTCACATTTCTTTCCTATTTATAGTAAGGAATAGACAATATTGAGAAATCATTCGTTCTTTCAGTCATTTAGGAATAATACATTACTTGGTTGATAGGTTTGTCATGGTACTAATATGAGTAATAGCTAACAATGTAATAAGATTGTTTTTTGAAAGGTTATGGCAGGCTCCCAGAACGCAGTAAAGCTTACATTACCGCTTGGCGAGAGAAATAGGTAAGATAGCAATACTTCCCTTTCTAAAGAGATTAACTGCTTCTAAAATAAGAAATAAATCTCGCTCTGTGTAAGAACGATCCCAAATTCCTACATACTTCAGAGTCATCGCTATCAATTATCGTAAACGCAGTGGTGGTCGCAGTCGACACTCATCGCTAAAGAGGTTTTAGTTCGTCTTGTCAAAGCCTCTAGTGACCAAAAAGCTGGCACTTATTTCCCCTATAAAATAAATTTAGCGGTCCTAACTTTTCCGTGGCCAGCCCTGAAATTGGAACGGATGCTCCGGAGCACGGTCATTTATAAAATATTACTAGAAAAGTTAGATTCACCTAAATCAATGTAGTAAAACGTAAGAAGCTATCATTGGAATTAAGTTTATGGAATATTAGGATGTTTACTCCCATGATATTCCATTATTTTTTATTAGGGAAAAAAATCGTTTAAAAACCAAAAACAAAAATCTGCAACAAGCACTTAGAATTCGTAAGGCAGGAGAGCGTCCAGCACGGATTGTTTAAAAGTGCTTATTGGAATCCAGCAGGATCGAAGGATTTTTTCTTAGAGTTCTGTTTATTAATAATTATTACAAACTAGTAGAGCAATTTCACTAAAAATAATTCAATATCATGGAAGTTAAACATCCTAACATTCAATAAAGCGACATCTATAGTCAGCTACATGTAGCTGTAAAGGTACCTGGCTGAGTGAAGAAATAGATTCTCACGGATACCGCAACGTCAAAAAAAGTCGTTAAAAAACCGAAAACAATGATCTGCAACAAGCACGTAGAAAAATTTGTAAGGTCTGGTGGTTCGTTTCTTATTGCTTGAAGGCGCTGCTTGGAATCCAGCCTGATCGAAGGAATTTTTCTTAATGTTCAATCTTTGTATTAACAATTTCAACAAGCTTATTGTTGTTACTGAACAGAAGGCCCAAAATTATGTAAAATCATCAGCTTCTTGTGAAACAGTTCGTCCAGGAAAGTATTGCCACTTTACCTATTTCTAGCGCCAAGCAGATTAATGTAAAGAACAAAAAAACAAGATGTGATAGTTGTCAAAATCTTGTGATTTAGTCCTATCGGCTATCAACATAATGATGAAAGATAATTCGTCCAATTGTAATCTTATCTATTTCTGCCTCCAAGCAGGAATGTGAACATTACGGTGTTACGGTTTGGAAGGGTAAGGGCGCTGGGGAATTACAGGCACATGAGACTTATCACCTCTGCTGCTGTATAATTTGCCATAGAAAGTTATGAAGTAATTTATGCGGTCGCTAGCCACAACTGTCACTGTCAACTCCGTAGTAGATGCACTGATCCCAAAGTACTAACTAAAGCACTTGTGTTATAGAAATCAGAAACAACAATGGTACCAAAGACAGCCAGACCCAAAACAATATTAAAAAGTTAGTTTTTTACATTGACCTCTCGATTGAGAATCTCAGAGATAGCATGAAAATCGGTGTGCAAGCCATTTGACCACGAAGATCATCAAAAGTAAAACATCGTGATGACCTAGCCGCTCGCCATATAAATGTCAAAGCTAAACGCTTCGAGCGAAACCTGGGAATATCCATAACATAGGTGTGGAACCCCAGCCCCACGTCTAGTCCACTGATGATGGAAACGGAGAAGGCGGGATCAAATTATCCAATTCCATCGCACACTCTTCATGATATATCCTGTACAATACCGATAAGCAGGAAACTTTACGGCGGTGTTCAAAGCTCTGCAGCTTTGCCTCTACTAATACCAAGGCACCTATAAACCTCTTGGCTCGCTTGTCGATTGGATCCAAGGTGGCGTTGGTATGTAGTAGACCCATCCCATAAGTGGTAGCAGTAGTAGGACTTGTGCTTGGTACAGCTGAAGCAACTGTCTCGGTGTGAAGTAACGCCTCGCCTTGGAAAGGATGCCAAGCTTCCTGACTGCATTTTTGACCATGGATTCAATGTATCTGCCGAAGTTTAGATTGGACGACAGGGTCATTCCAAGTAGATGAAGACGGCATTCGGAATCCTCATTTTCGTTGTCGTTAGAGTGAATCTTAGGAAGCACAATGGGAGAGAAACAGCCTCACGGAAACTCGGAGTCCTGAACAAGGTGCGACGTTTTTTCACGCCGGACCAGTTATGCCTGCTGTACAAAACACAGGTCCGGTCTTGCGTTGAGTATTGTTCGCACTTGTGGGACGGCTCCGCCAAGTACCTACTCGATGCCTTGGATAAATTACAGCGTCGTGCTACTAGAATTATAGGCGACGAAGAGGTCTCATCACGCCTTGAACCTCTGCAACTGCGTAGAGATGTTGCATCGCTTAGCGCCTTTTACCGCATGTACCATGGTGAGTGCTCTGAAGAGCTGTTCAACCTCATCCCCCCTTCCCCGTTCCTGCTCAGAAGCACGCGTGCTGGCCTTCGTAGTCACCGTTTCACTACCTGCCGCATTCCATCGCGTACTAAAAGGTTCGGTGGCTCCTTTCTCTGCCGCACGGTTGACAAATGGAACTCCCTTCCGGCACATGTCTTCCCTCCCTCTTATAATATGGGGTCCTTCAAACGAGGTGTATTGAAGAGGCATATTGTAGGCTGGCAAGGTGGAGGTGGCTAGTGCAGTGAGGGTTCCATCGCTGCACTAGGTTCCTTCGCGTTTGGATACCACTTTCCACTTAACATCAGGTGGAGTGGAGTCATTTGCCTGTCATGTATAAAAAAAAAAAAGACTATGGCAGTGATTACTACAAAAGCTTTTTAAGTATTTATCAACAATGATGAGTAACAATAGCGAAAACCTAAGAACTCGTTAAGCATTGATCGCTTTGTGATTAAGCAATTTTAGTCCCAATTACAAACAGTGTTAATGGAAAAGCAATTAGAGTTAGTTTTACGTAAAGCCTCGTCTAATTTGTCTACATCTATTGTTGAGACGAGTTTAGAGTGTTGTTTCTCTTGTTTTATGTTGGTATATCGATGAATGTTGTTGAGATTGGTAAATAATCTCTCAAATAGATAGTATAGTGAAGAAGCCGTGGAAAATGTTAGGGTTTGTGAAATGTACTCGTAAAATTTTTTGAAAAGCAATGTTAACATTGTACAACTCACTATTTCGAAGCACTCTTGAATATTCGATACCACATCCGCGCTATCAAATTCATGTAGATAGGATAGAACGCGTACAATGCACATGTACTCGCTTTCTAGTATAATATAAAGACAAGACAATGCCCATACAGAGCAGACTTAATATCTACTACGACCACGTCGAGCGTCTGTTACATTTCAAGTTAGAGACTTTAAAGACTCCGAGACAAGTTGTCGACCTAATTTTCTCCACTTTACTATAGCATGACAACTTTCAATATAGACGAGGTTGACATCTTCCATGTCTCATTATAATATAAGTTCAATTAAATAGAACGTCACAACTGCTTTAAAAGTGGAGTCAGGTAGTGTTTAATAATTTCTTAGAAAGTAGTTTTTATTATTCTTTTCTTAAATGCTGTACACACCTTTAATGTACAATATAATCTATAAAAATTTATATGTTAAAACTGTGTAAGTTTCTCTGTGTATGTTCCGATGGTGTATCTAAATAAATAAATTATCTGAAATGTAAAATAACTGTGTCCGTATGAGCATTATCCAGAGTTGATATTTGGAACAGTGCTTTTGGTCGACAAGAGTACTTACGTGGGATATGCTAAATAAATTTTTCTACCTAGATTTTTACTCTTGATATAATAAAGACACATGTGTTTGTAAACTTTATTAAATAAGGTTGAACATGTTACATTACAGTTTATTTATTATTAATTCCTTAATGGCGGCCTCTAGGCTTGGGCCAGTGTCAGTTAAAGGAATATTGTCAGTTAATATTGACCAATAACGCCAACGTTTGGACGACGGCGAATTATTTATTTTTAGAAGAATCTCTTCGAAGGACTGCTGTTGTGGAGACCATACCTAAGGTTAAAAAAACGATCATTGTCAAACAAGTAATTAAAACATGATATTATTCGATCATATAAAGTCACACCTTAATAAAAAGAGAATACATAAAGAAGGAGGTATTTAAGGTCAATTTGACGAGGAACGTAGGAAGGAAGTAGGTCATACAAGCAGGAAGTCATATTATAATATGATAATACTGTCTTCGAACCTTTTTTGAAGTAGGTTAAAATTAAATACTAAATTGTCACAAGGTTCCAAAAACTAACAACACTTGTTGCAGTTGCAATTTTAATAAATATAAAGAAAATGATAAAGATAAAAACAAATTACCCCGAGTACGTCTTGATGCGTACAACGGAATATTATTTTATCCACAGAGACGTACACTATACAATCGATAAATCGAAATAGCTGTCGAGTATCTTGCGTCAATAGAAATGCATACACTAATAACAGCCTCTGTGGTCGAACGGTTACCATGGAATAAATATTTGTATGGTCTACATTTATTTCTCTTGTGAGTTTGGCTATGTTGAGTGTGTGCGTTATTATTATAATTACTATTGTAATCTGTCAAAACGGCCATCATAGCGTGCCGGTACTGTAGTTAGAAATAATATGCGTGTAACGTACTCTATCCTTCCTATGTGCAATGGACTATAGTACACGTATTTGAATTTGTTGAAATTGACTAAACGAGACTTCAAAACCTGCATTATCTAGGAAATGGAGTGATCCTCAAAACGAGTTTAAATTCAGACTCTGATCGCATTTTGTGACACGTGAGCAAGAAACATGAAAAGCAGCATGGTTTAAAGGACAAGTGTAATCCAAATACAATAGATAAAGGTAACGCGCTTAAAGAAGAGATTTTCCGCGGCCTCGCTTCGAAATTGGTCGGGAACACTCCCGCAAATGAAAAATAAACTTGACCTACTTCTGGTAAATGTTTTAGTTTTTTTCTAAATGTTGAACGAATAAAGATTGATGATAATATAACGGAAAAGTTTGCGGTATAATGGGATGTGGTTCGTAGAAAACACTCATTTTTGATAGACTGATTATTATGCATTTTCCACTTAATAACATTGAATTGAAACTTGGATTGTTTCCACAATATTATAAACAAACTCTAAACATTCGTCTGGTCGTAGGACAAAGATTCTGTTCATATAAACAATATTCTTTGTGAAAACAATTTTGACATAGTAAATTTTTTTGGTCAATCGTGAGTTGTCTATAAAAATGAATAATATTAATTTATTTTTTAATGCCGATCGACTCAGTTTCTTACAAGGATCATTTCATTATATCGGAAGAAAAAAATGGGGACAGCCTATACATACCTAAGACTTCATGTATGCTCATGTCCGTAAACAGCGGCAATATCTTAATCTTCAACTACAACTGTTCCAGCGGTATCCGATGAATCTCCGGCACGGGTTGTTCTAGAAGATGATGGTGGTATATATGCGAGGTGTAAAGGTGTACGCACACTCCAGGCATGACGCGGCCGGCGCGACCTTTGCGCTGTTTAGCAGTAGCTGTTTAGTAGTAGTAGTAGCAGTAGAGCTCCTTGTGAAAGAATTTGTCCGGAAAGTACTACTACATCACTTATTACTGCCACCAAACAGTAATATGAGCATTACTGCGTTCCAGTTTCCAAGGGTAAGATGCTGGTGAAATTGAATATTTGATTTTAAAACTACTTTTTCTCTTAACTGTAGTTACTTTACAAATATAATGAGGGGATCCGATATAAAGAGTGGACCATTTGGTATTTATAATAGGCGGTGGATCAGTTGTAGGGGATCAGATGGGAATAAACCATTGGGTGATGACCAAAACTTATACAGATAATATTACACCCGATACGATAGTTCCTGGTTTTATTTCACTCAGATATTCAATGAGAAGTAATGTAGGTTTCTTTTGCTTTTCAAAAGGAAGACCTTCAATTCCGATGAGAAGAGATCATAGACATGCCTTTGATTGAACTCCATGGAGTTCAATTTCAATCGAGGAACTTCTAAGGACTCGCTTGAGCTTCTCAAGCACAGTAAGAGGAAACTTTCATATCTGAAAGTGTACGTAACATAAAAAAGGATCTTTATAACACGCTACTATGGGTATAATCCAGATTTTACCCTGCTTAGGCGCTCGGAGGTATACCAGAAACCCCCTTTAGTTACAATTTAGTGCAGTTATTAAATAAATAATAATATCTAGGAGTACGTAAAATAATTAATGATTTTTCCTTCGTGTCTAAAATATTTACTTATAAAATTGACTCTCCAGTTATTAAATAAATTTAATACACGTGTTCCAGTTAGATACCTTTGGAATAAGTATTTCTTCTGTTTGAACCGCTACGAAAAGCAGTTTTTGAATCGAAAGCTCCTTGTCTACTACTGCCGCCAAGCAGCAATGTAAGCATTATTGCGTTCCGGTTTTAGAGGGTAAGGGTGCTGATGAAATTACAGGCACATGGGACTTGTCAACTTATGTCTCTGGGTGACGGACGCAGTGGCAGTGCCCCTCATATCTGTGCGGTTTAAAGCTCTGAGTGGCATTGCAACTTATATGGACAGGCGTGTCGCTTACTACCAGGCGCACGTCTTATTCGATCCGTTATATGGTATTATAAAAAAAGCCATGTCACTTCACATATTTCCGCAGCTAAGCTAATGTGAGCATTAATGCATTCCAATTTTGAATTTGAATTACAGTCACATGGGGCTTGGCAACTTATGTTTAAGAGTGACAGGTATAGTGGCAGTGTCCCTCAGATCTTTGCAACTGCTGTGAACAAGAGTGTCGCTTAATAGCAGGCGCACGACTCGTCCAGTCATATCATAATAAAAAAATCTCTAAAACCTAAGAAACCGTTATTAACTAAAATACTTAATTAAGAAACTTGGCTCTCTTTTTCTATAAAATATGTTTTCGAGGGATTGCCCCTAATATCTTATCATTATTATAAAATATTTTAATGTCAATAGTTCAGACGAACTATGATGTCATGAGCTTGAATTGGATATACATTGGATATGACTAACTTGATACAGCGGGACTTTACTGTCCGATTGGGTTCACAATGAGATAAATGCGTTTGTTTAGTTTCAAAACGACTTAAAATCCAAAGGGACTTCACTGTAATCTACTACGCTTTATGATGAATCATACATACTTATTTTAATAAATGGAGGTCTAAGGTTTGTGTAAAACGCCATGTACCTATGACTTTGATTTCTAGGTTGTGTACATTTAGAAAATATTAACTCTATTTTTTCGGATTTAAATCGCGTATATTTAATTCTCCAAACAAACCGTTTCGGGCCCTTTAGGCTCAACTCACACTGACGCAGAGTTTTCATCTACAACGCCAGGCGACGCGCGTCGACGTGGGACGACGCTCGCATTAGTGCACCCGAATCACAGTGTGGTTAGCGCAGTGAGACGTCAAAATATGGCTATATTTGCATAAGACAAATTTTTTAGAAACTTAATTATGGGAAAATAGAGATGAATATGCTATAGGCGAAAAACATGACGCGACGCGACGCTTTGACTCTACGCCAGTGAGAGTTAAGCCTTACGGGTTCCATGGTCACGGCTGACTGAGATGGACTCTTAATCTATTTATTACTAACATACTAACAAATGTGTATGTTAGTAATAAATAGTT
>NW_020653477.1:1757650-1817680 GCF_003589595.1 Hyposmocoma kahamanoa
GTTACTTGATTTCGAACGATATGATAGTCAGGGCCGACTCTAGTTTGTCTATGAATTAAATAAAAAACTACAGTTATGTAACATGCGTGAGAAAAAAAATTATTTGCCGCCATTTCGCCGGTCGTAATATGCGGTTACTAACCACATCATATAATATGTACGGATAAACCACTCGTGTGATGTTTTTATGAAAAAACCTACACTCGTATTTTAATGCCTTTCATCAGGTAACAGTCACATAAACAACTATAAAACTTTCCCGCCCATTCTTACAATGCGCGCTAAAATATTATTTTTAAAACTACCATAGACAACAATTATATAATTGTTAAAAGAAAAAAAGTACTTTTTTGTTTAAAATAAAGTAAAAAAAAATATTTTAAAAATTATTTATTGTTTGTGTTATTATTAAAACCGCACGGAGTTTTTAGCCAATCCATTACAATTTATTACACTAATGTATACATAAAAATTATGAAAACCTTATAACGTAGTATTCTTACAACGTCTGCGTTACCTACAACGAATAAATTATATTTGAAATCTTCAAAATGATTGAACATTTGCTACTCATTCGTAAGGCAGATTTGTATGAACAGCGTGAGACAATTTAAAAAGTACAGCTGCGATCTGTTTATATGGAAAATAAATTAATTGATTATTATAATTCATTTTACACATAACTCTGTGATTATTGTTTAAAATTTCGATAACAGCGTCATGTGCAGAGGATAAAAGTGAATTAATTCCTGCGTCACCAAGTCCATAATGGTGTAAGAGCAAAACAGGCAAGTTGCTTTCATTCGTGCGCGTGAATATATATTTAATAATATTATTACTATTATTATTAATTTATATTTGTAAAAGCTTCCTTTTATGATAATGAATAAATAATCATTGTTATTGTTAGCTTTAATAATAATTTATATTTATAAAAACTTCCATTCATTAACTTGTATGACTATTTATCACTATTATTATCATTAGTATTAAGAGGGAGCATGCCAAAAAAGTTTTGACGTTGGCTCCGCCCTAATTTGTGAAACAAATATATGCCTGAAGTTCGCGTGACATGCGACAGGAGATGTTGAATTTTGCGCATTAAAAGTACCAAATTCGTTTTAGCGGAATAACTCTAAAACTAAAGGGATTAAAAAAAATCCGTAGTGACAGTTGTCGATCATGCATAAATTTAATTAATTATCTAATTTTTGTCCTAATAACCTGTAGAGGATAAATCGAAAAAATGTGAAAATTAGAGGTCATTTCGTGATTTTTATCTATCGAGGCAAATTTATTGTTTTATACTTCTGATTAATGTTTATGCTTGAATATACCGTGTAGTTACTCATACAATATTTTGTTTTTAACTTTAAAGTGGATATACCCTTCTAAAATCAAATCGAAGATTAGGAATTTTTCCTCTGCTCCCTCTAAAAACTTCACATTTATATTTGGACTTTTGAAATCCGTATACCAAGGATTTTTATTAAACTTTTAATGAAGTCTACAATTGTTCGTGTAGGCCACAATTTACCGAAAAGAGTCGTGTGTTTGACAGGAATGGGACCCAGTTAAATAAACAATATAAGTCCGGAAAAATAAGGAAATACTCTTGTTTCGGGTAAAACTTTTCGTTTGTTAAAATGCCGCTTAATTTGATGTTTATTATAAAAGTTAGAAAAGACTGGGTTTGCGGTTTATACAGTTCAATGTAAAAAATATTTAGAAAAGTTATAAAATTAAAACAAAATTGACCTCTGTGAAACAGTTAACATTGTAGATGCTAGATTAGAATATTCCGTATTCGATGCCCGGTAGATCCAAATTTTGAAAAATTTACTTTTCTACATTAGCTCAGAGTTTTCGTTGTTCAAAGAACTTCGTAGTGTAAGACCGAGTGGTTAATGTAGATGTCTTACACATTATTATTCTTATATTAAATACTTTTCTTTAAAAGAACACATTTAAAAAGTGACTTTTTATTTAAAAAGAAGACTTGAAATATTTTTTTTTTGTAAAACGGTAACGACCTTACAGAACCATATTACTAACGTCATAAATAACAACTTTCCGTTCCATGACGACCTCGATGGCTTAGCAGTTTACATTGTGGGCGCTAGATGCAGAGGTTCCGTGTTCGATTCCTGATAGGACTAATTTGGAAAATGAACTTTTATCAATTGGTTCTGACTGGGAATTCTAGAAAGTAGCCCAGAGTGAATTCCGTTGCCGGGGATTAAAAATTAGTTCTTTTCCAATGCTCTTGTCTGAACGTGAGATTGGCCATGTGCTTATTTAAATAACGCAATATTAAAGTAAAAAAAATACAATCAGTGCGATGTCTATATGTAGATTACATTATGTAGAATAATTGTATAGAATAAATGTATTTTTTGTTATTTATATTATTTACAACTCATTGTTATTACTATTATTTTCATTTGATTAATATCATTATTATTAATATTAATTTTTTCATCAATCATTTTGTCTTCAATTGATATTTGTTTGCAATTTGTGTGTGTGATCGACCATGTAGAGCTGCCATGACCGGGTCGGGCTGAAAATCAGGGTGGAAATCATTACAAATTCATTTCGACCTTTTTTTTGAGCTCGTGTCTGTCACACACATACTTATTCTTATTTAATATTGATTTAATTCTTTTTATTTTGATTTATTTTTTTAATATAATTTTAACTATCAATTAATTTAATACAAATATTTATTTTTTCTTATGTGTGTGGAAATAAATGGTTTATTTAACTTATATAAACTGCCTCTGTGGCCTAACGGTTACCATGCCGGACTGCCACGCAGAGGTCCCAGGTTCGATTCCCGGGCCGGTAGAAATAGTTGTATGGCCTACAATTATTTCTCTCGTGAGTTTGGATGTAATTTGTGGTTGTCTATGTGTGTGTCCATGGCACCCGCGACACAGGGTTTCCCTAGTGCGGGGCTATGTTGAGTGTGTGCGTTATTTATTTATTTATTTAACTTATATAACCATTGTAATAATAAATTCAATTAAATATTCTGAAGCCACGGGACCGTTTTGTGTGTAAGTATGTTAATTTTTTTTTATTTACGTGCATTTGATGTCTTCCAAAATATATACACCTGTCACCACTCAACACCACATCATACACGAATTGTTTTATCGTGTTGCAATTTTTTTTTATGATACAAAACAACGGGTTGAACACGTCGTTGCAGTGTCATTCAGAGCTGTAAACCGCAAAGATCTGTGGGGCACTGCAACTGCGCCCGTCACAGTGAGACGTCAGTTGACGAGTCCCACGCGCTTGTAATTTCACTAAGCCACCCTTACTTTTAAAACCGGAACGCAGCAATACTCACATTACTGCTTCGCGGCAGAAATAGGTAAGGTGACAGTAATACCCTGGATGAATCTATAACAAGGAGCTCAACTTCTATTAAAGTTAGTAAACCTATCTTAAGTTAGTGAAATGTCCTTAAGTTAGTGCAAGTCATCAACAATAAATAGTTTAGTAAACGCCTATTGAAGTAATTCAAGCTATCTGCCGAAAACGCGTAACAACAAAAACAACGCAAAACGTAACAATAAAAATCACACCCTTTAGTGTAATAAGGTCATATCTGCAAAATGACAACTTTTCAGGAGAGGTTTAAAGATTCTACAAACAAAAGAGGTCGATAAGTTTGTATTCTTCAATAGGAGAATTATATAATTTCACATATCATTATATCAGTCGAAAGACGTCCACTTCTGAACGTAGGTCTCCCTCAAACAATGACACAACGACTTGTCCTGCGCCGCTTGTTGATTCAGATCATCAGTTCACCTTATGGGTGGTCTGCCCACCTGTCTGTGGTGGTGGCTGATGGGGCCGAGAACTCTTCGGCCCCATCAGCCATTTGTTCGGCGAGCAATGTGCCTTTTTTTGTCCATTGCCACTTAAGTTTTGCAATTCTTTGGCCTATGTCCTCATTACTGATACGATCTCGCAATGAAACTCCGAGCATAGCCCTTTCCATTGCCCTTTGTATGACCTTGAGCCTTCTTATAAGGCCCATAGTGAACGACCACGTCTCAGTGCCGTAAGTCATCATTGGCAACATACACTGGTCGAAGACTTTTGTCTTGAGACACTAGGGACACATATACATAATTTATTGTTTTATATAGTTTGTATAATTTTTATGATTTTCGTGAGATAAACGCACTTTTTACGTATGAACACAATACATATTATGCTCTCCATATCATACCTAACGTATTTGCATTTAGGTAGGTAACTTTCAAGATATTGGCATCTAAAGTTTTTCTATTTGAAAAATGTCAACAAAACTGAAACTAAATAAGATATAAAAAACTGATTAGAGAGGGTTGTAGATCTCGTTTCGTTGATTCCAGATATGTTAATAACTCAATTTCGCTAAAAATGTCTATTACGTTAATTGTGATAAGGGTGTGGATTTACTCAAGGTACCAAATAATACAATTAGATGAAAAAAACTAAAAATATTTATGGGTCTCTGTTTTAGAATGGCGCATAAAATATCTCGAGACGACATGCACTTACCCTGTATAAAGGATTTTTCGCATGCTGCTTTACTTGTCTGTGGCCATAGGAAGAGCGACGCTTACGAAAAGTATTACTTTAGTCCCTGAAATTTTGGCGTAGGTATTTTGACAGGTCATGTCCGTGTGTTCAACAGATCTGTTCACGAGGTTACTTATCTAAGTTGTCATCCTTTTAAAGGAAAACAGATGAAAGAAACTATTTCGAGATAACTTGAAATAGATAAAGGTGTTCGGTTCGAAGGACCAATGCATACCGCAGTGCCCTAAGTATTTAATATGTTATAAAAGTACCTCTTCATACAAAAAAAATACAACAGCTTGAAATTACTAAGGTGTGAGTCCTTCAATCCCATCTAGCGGCACTCGCACCATACTCAACATATGCAATTCATATATATTTCTAATTACATTGTACAAAAGAAAATTTGAATATCCACTACAACATTGGAAATGAAAATGTTTTACCGAGTTGAAAATTGCGTATGTTTATTTTTAAACAAACCAACGTTTCGGGCTTTTGAAACACTCTACGGTAATGATCATGGCGGTTCGAAACGTTGTATTGTTTGCAAAACAAACAGATGCTGTTATTCCTGACTCCATTCTCACATCACTCCATTCTCACATCCGGCAATCCCGATAAAATAACAGTAACTATCTTTAGTCATTCATCCAGCATCCGCCCTCCTAAAAAAAACATTGAAATATATCGGTATTTCGTGATCATAGTACCGAAAAGAGTCCGAACCAGAATTTGTTTGAATTAAAAAAGTATACATTATTTTAGGTCAGAAAAAATTGTTTAATTTGCAATTTGTAACAATCGTAAAAACATGAACTCGATATCTACTACGACAGTAAGTAATTTCAAAACTTGGAGTTACCTATTGAAAAAGGAAAGCTTCATGGATTGTTTCAGAGATAGTATTTTTTATTGAAGAGAATGAACGATGAGAAAATATAAAGTTATCGGCAAAAGATGAAGCAAAAACATTGATGGATTATGTGAAAGGTGATGATGTATATTATAAAGAGACTGAACAACGAGATGACGGATTATAACGGATTTAAATTTGTAGAAATGAGTAAGAGAATGATAATGAGTCGATAAATGGAACGAAATACATTCGTGAGTCAGGAACTTTGGAAGTAAAACTGTTCGGATCAAAGTCACGTATATTTGTTTTTTCAAACAAATCTTTAGCACCAATTACAAGTCCCATGGTAACACCTGACTGAGATGGTAAAGTCATCAAAAAGTCATGTCTAATATTAATGCAAACCACCCTATTTTTCACTACAGCTACAAAAGTTAAAAGTTTTAACACCTTTTTTAGTTTACCGAATAAAAAATAGAAGTCAATGATAAGGAGCATGCGTTAAAAGCAATGAGAGTGGCAAGTGAATTGCTCTATTAAAGCTGCAATTTGAAATAAACTAATTGTAGTAAATGCTCTCACCGATCGATGTGCGTATTAAAGGAGCTTTATTTTATGATGCCAAGTGACAGGACCTGGTGGTGAGCGACACGCCTGTGCATAGTAGTTGTAGTGCAACTTAGAGCTTTAAATCGCTAAGATCTAAGGGGCATGGCCATTGACCACTGCGCCTGTCACCCTGGGACATAACTTGACAAGTCCACGTGCCCGTACACCCTTTCCAAATCTGAATACAGTAATGCTCTCATTACTGCTTGGCGGCAGAAATAGGGATGGTGGCAGTACTTCCCTGGACGAACTCTTGCACAAGGAGCTCCTACTGCTTACAAATCTGCTCTTGTACCTCCATAATTACACTACTATATCTACTCCTGATTTAGAGTTGGCATAATTTGTGGGCGGTGACACTACTGAAATACGAGTGCAGTGGTATTTACTGAAATCCGAAAACTGTTTACGTTATCTGTGGTTAACGGTGTTGGTTACTCATTGTAATAACAACGCACATACTCAAAGTCTCTAGGGAAACCCTGTGTCACGGGTGAAATGGACACATACATAAACAATCACATATTACATCTAAACTCACGAGAGGAATAAATATAGACCGTCCAAATATTTCTCCCGGTCCGGGAATCGAATCTCTGCGTGGCAGTTCAGCGTGGTAACCATCCGGCCAAGGAGGCAGTTGAATTTAGTCACTATTTGTTAATTATAGCTATGTACTATTTGTAATGTGTAACTGTTTGTTGACCCCAATAAATAAGAAATAAAACATCTAATATACAAGATTAAGACTATCTATTATTGGATAAATTCCTTTTAAAGATTAAAACTCACCAATGACGTCATCGCTTATCGATGTAGTTATACCTACACGTATGATATTTCCATTCGAATTTCGTAGTCCATTTATTCTAACTTAGAATGGGTTAGACAGAACCGATAATATAAAAATGAAGGAACAAAAATATAGTTCGCTGTGTTCATAGCTCACCGTGAAGCTTAATGGTGGGTGCAGCGAAATGGTCTTGCACGGACATGTCAGCCCGTAATGGAGATTGGTCCGCCTTAAAACCTTCCGTTGAACGAAGTTGTTACGAAAATATCCTGCCCCAGATTCGGCTTTAATCGGTTGTCAGAAGAGCTTTCTTCTTGTGTTAGTATTTGTTGGTTTGTATATACGGGCTGTTGATTTTTATAATAATTCCGTAGGCGAGATCCATCCTTTCATAGATACAAAAAACATTTACATTTTTAGAAATGATAAAGGAATGGTGTGAGAGTTGAACAACGAGATGACAGATTGTATAGATTATAGAGAAGGAAATATTGCTGGTTCCAACTAATGGGATGGGCAGGAGGATGATAATGAGTCGACCATTAGACTCAAGTACAATAGAGAGCTCATTCAAGTTATTTTCAGGAGAGTTATTTTTGTAATATGGTTACTCTATATATAACAACTGATACATTTTCGAGATTTTATTTGATTTCAGTTCTTTTAAATATAGTGAAGTATAAAATGCATCCTGCATTGTTAGCTATGTCGATGTCAAATATTCCACTGTATCAGTTTTATAATGAAATCTTTTTGAAGAAATCACAACACTGTTTATTAAAAGTCTTCTATTTTACATCATCTCTCTCTTTTTCATTGCTATTTGACCTCCATCTTATTTGATGGAAAGTGACGATTAGGTCAATGGTGAAGCATGCACACCTAAATAACACCTATTCATTATTGCCTTGATAAAGCCCACGTCATAGTGCTCAGGGAAAAAATCTGCAAGGAGGATAACTCCAGGAAGCGTTTTGCGTTATTTGTGAATTAGTTTCCTAAAAATATTTCTGAATGTAAAATTCAAGTAAAGATAGATAGATAGAAAGTAAAGGTAAATATAATATTGAAATTAGAAGTATGTGTTACTGTTTTTAAAAACCGAGCCGTAATCATCGTAAAGACATTTTGTAAGCATCCTTTTCAAGGTTAGGCAGTACTTCTCTCCTGAACAACTTTTAAATCTCTATAAAGATTACTGCTGACACTTTTGGGACGGTTCTGTCATGGTTCTCCGACAGAAGTTAACAGTTTTTAGACTAGGTGAAGTGAAAAGGAAAGAATTTTATTAACAACGAGTCTTTTGTGATGTCCAAGCTAAAAAATGTCGACCATTATTCTGGTTTATACGTTTCGATGAGAGTGCGCTGGGACTTTCCAATTTGTTCAACTTAGAACACTTCATACTTATATCACTAGTACAACATCCATTAGTTATAATTCCTTCTTTCTAATGCGTAGGAATTGAAAACACCGCCGGCATCTGTGATTTCCGAAAAAAAATCTAGGGCTGGAAGCATTTTTTGAACCAACCTTTGTCGCTTAGTATCAGGTGAAAAAGGATTTGGCGTGCGCCACGGCATGACCCTAAACCGGATTGCCGTCGGAAATTGATCTTCCGCTTATCCGTGTCTGACAAATTGCTGTTACTAACAATATCGTAATGGTATTATAATTTACATTGTTTCCAACACTAGTCTTGTGGTTGTCACCTGTCTATTTTCAAGATATTGACGGTTTCCGGCAAATAATTCAGAACAACAATCAACGTTAGTATGCTGTTTATTTATAGAAGACAGGAATAGATGATATCGTTAACAACTTCGAGTACGGTTTGTGGTTGAAGCACAGATTATCGGCTACAGGGGAAACTCCTTTCAAACAGCTGACACCTGCTTCCTTGAAAACAATTAATGTAATTGAAATAAACAAGGTGCTGTTTAATGTTTCTTGTTCCCATTTGAGCCTATCAAGTAAATTTAATGTAGCAACAAAACAATGACCGGAGCAACACTTTTGTAACGAATTTAATCATGTTATGATTGATTCCATTAATTGACGTGACCGTCAATGAATTTTTTTCTTTTACTGTATAAGTTAAAGAAGATGAGTAGCAGTAGAGCTCCTTGTGGAAGAGTTCGTCCAGGGAAGTACTGCCACCTTGCCTATTTCTGCCGCTAAGCAGTGATATCAGCATTTCTGTATTCCGGTTTTGAAGGGTAGAGGTGCTGGTGAAATTACAGGCACATGGGACTTGTCAACTTATGCCTCAAGGTGACAGGCGCAGTGGCAATGCCACTTAAGATGGTTTCGATTTTCTGTGAATAAAATGACGTCGAAAAAAAACCAACATATTGGTATGGCTGGTGAAATCATAGGCACGTGGGACTTGTCAACTTATATCTCAGGGTGACGGGCTCAGAGGCAGTGCCCCTCAGATCTTTGCGATTTAAAGTTCAGTGGCAGTGCAACTGTTATGGACAGTTTAGCATCAAGCGCACAACTTGTTTGTCCCGTCACTTGATATTATAAAAAAAAGGATAGAACATCTTTTTTTCTTCCAATTTAAGCGTACACGGTATTAGTTCTTTAACGCTGTGTAAAAAAAGATTAAATTAACATTATTACCAGTTTCCTTTTATTAGTAATTTTGTAGTGATCCTGAATAAATAATAACAATAGAATTATACCGGTACACGTTATCAACGACTTAAATTTAAACAAAATTTGATAAGTCGTTATAGAAATAGAAATTGGTTTATCGAAAAATACCATAAGTTACCTTATTTTAGAGGTCTGTACATCTTCTCCTTATCTCTTTTTTTCAATAGTTTACTATTTTTTTTATTTTTCTTCTTTAGCGAAGTGCTCGAAACACTTCAAATGGATATAGTATAGGAACTGAAACTAATTTTCCGGATTTAAATAGCGTATATTTGTTTTTTCGAACAAACCAACGTATCGGTTACAGGTCCATGGTCACGGTTGACTGAGTTGGTACAGTCATTAACGAGTTATGTCTAGTATTAATGCAAACCACCCTATTTTTTCCACTATAGTTACAAAAGTTATTAATTAAATAGGATTTTTCATCAGAGGAAATATAGGATACCAAACTGGTGAATTTTTGAATTTGCAGCCTCAAACTATCAATAAAGCTCCGAGTGAGGTTGCTCCACTGCTACGTCTGGCCTGTAGTGTTGTACGGTAGCGAGGCTTGGACTCTAAAAGCCGACACTCAGAGGCGTCTTGAGGCCTTCGAGATGTGGTGCTACCGTAGAATGGTACGCATTAGCTGGACTCAGAAAGTTGACAGTTCTTCAGCGCGTTGGGAGGGACCGAGAACTCACGCAGACCGTCAAGAAAAGGAAAGTTGCGTATCTTGGACACGTTCTACGGCATGAAAAGTACCGACTTTTTCAACTTATAATGATGGGCAAGATCGAGGGTAAACGACGTACTGGAAGAAGGAAGAAATCGTGGTTGCGCAACATCCGGGAATGAACGAATATTGCCAGCGCAGAACATCTGTTTCGCTTGGCTCAGGACAGGGAAGAGTTCTCCAAGACGTTAAGTCCAAGTTCAAACGGCCAGCTTCCAGTAGTGGAGAGGCACTACATGATGACGATGAAACTGGTGAATAAAATGCAAACTAGTAAATTAAATAAAATCCGGAAAAATAGTTTCATTTCCTATGTGTAACAATCGCGAAAACCTAAGAACTCGATAGATATAGTATGTTGATGTAATGGCAATGCTATAATTAATAAGAAGTTTCTTTATGCACAGAATAAATTCAACTTAATGCCGCTAACCATACGAACGGTCTAAAATCCAAAGAGTCGAGCTTTAAGCCTTCTTGATTGTATATTGGATTAAAAAACCTAAAGGCTTAACGTGTGACCCTTGAACCATGATTTTCAGAAAGGTCACACATATATCACGGACCGAAAGATAGATAATAAATACCGTACAAAACTCGGGACATAAAACCGTTATCTCGTGTTCTAAACATAAATGAATATTATGTATATATAAACTTTGTTCTTCCCAAAATTAATTCAAAGTTTTATTTATTTAGATTTTTGATGATTATGTTTAGTTGGAAAGAGCGTATCTCAGTAGTAGTACAATTTCAATTTGAAGAAAATATTCCACCTCTAAGGGTGGCAAACTAGGGGATGAATCCGGTTTCGCGCATTTTCCGGCAACAGGTTTCAATAAAACTTGGCAAATAGATGTAATTCCTACCTACTTTTGAGGTCGTACTTTTTAGTACTCTGTACTGCGATTAGAAGTTATTTGTTATAATATTATTCAATTGTATACATTCTGTGTAAAAAGTACGGGGAATTTTTCAATAAAAATAAAAAAGTAATTTCTTCGTCAAATTTTATTTTCTCGCCTTCAAAATTGGTCCCTCAGCTTGCAATACAGCTACGGAAGCGCGTGTTCCAGTCCTCCATACATTTTTCGTAAACTGATTGAGGTATGGTCTTCAACTCCTTATGCAATGGACTCGAAACGCCTTCCTCGAAGTGGTCATTTTTCTCTCGGGAATAGGAAAAAATCAGACAGAGCCATATTAGGTGAGTACGGTGGTTGGTCGATGACATTCGTCAAGTTTTTGGCTAAAAACTCTTGTTATTCACCGTTAGTCCCCCTGGAAGCCCGAAACAGTTCGGGAAATCATGTCTTGAGCAACCTGCAACCTGCTTTCGATGATCTTTTTGATCAAAATCTCAGACATTCGAAATACTAAGACAGTAACTATAATTATACTGAGTTACAGATAACGCTTAGATTTTGCGTTGTAACTCCGAATACAGTCCGTTAGGACCGTGTTGTTAAATTTAGTATTTATGTAGTCGGTGTGTTAAATATACAGAAAATAACACAGGTCAATATGTTTGCTACGCATTCTAAAATTTATAAATTCCTGGTTCCTGGTTTAACACAGATTTTTTTTCTATTTTATGAACTGTTCGTCCAGGGAAGGTACTGCCACCAAACCTATTTCTGCTGCATTACGGTTTTGAAGGGCAAGTATGCTGATGAAACTACAAACAGGTATGTATGTATATGTGACGTTTTAACTTTATATCTCGGGGTGATTTGCGAAGTGGCAATGATTTAAAGCTCTGAGTAACACAATAACGATGTCAGATTTAATTATGGCAATTTGTGTCCATGAAGTTACGGCTCGGAAGTGCGCGTTTATTCGACACGATTGTTATCGTGCTGGCCCCACGCGGCCGCCACACGATCGAAGAGCGGAGTCCGCGTTGCCGTCGCACAGCGACCGCGTGCGTTTAACTGTCATGGTAAAATACGCTCCATTAGTTTAGCTTTAACGTTTTAACATAAACGACCGTCCCGGACACGCGGACGAGGCTGGCTTGAAATTGGTCTACGCGGCGGCCTGCGCGGCGGTTGTATTATTCAGAGGAATTTTAAAGTTGTTGCCTAGTAAATAGAATGCAGATTCATACCGAGTTCTTAGGTTTTCGCGATTGTTACATATAGGAATTGAAACTATTTTTCCGGATTTAAATCACGTATATTTGTTTTTTCAACCAAACCGACGTTTCGGGCCCTTTACAGGTATCAAGGTCGCGGTTGACTTACTATCTCAACCGTGACCATGGGACCTGTAAAGGGCCCGAAACGTTTTGTTTAAAAAAACCGCCGCAAAATTCGCCATTAATGTACATGAAGTCGCGGTAATTGGGCGGTCGCGCGAAAACTTTCGCCTCGTGTAACAGGGCGCGAACTGTTTTGTGTTTATTTATTTATTTATTTATAATAGGTGCACCAACAGCATATGTATTATAGCATTGAAGTAACTTAAAACTAGTAAACATGATTCTGATACACAAGCCAATTACAGGTGAACACAACATTCAGTAACAAACTCTCAGAGACTAATTAAAGTTGCAAATAGTATACAAAATTAAATTAAATTAAAAAAGAAAAAGAAAAACAAACAAATCAGTCCAATGAGGTTCCAAGCAACAGTTTCATGAGTTTGGTCTTATACTTTGCAAGGGAATCAAAAAATATATCGAGGTCAGGTATTTCAGCATTAAAACTATTGTGAGTGTGGCAAACACGAGAAACAGGGGCATGCTCAATGACATTGGTTCTACAAGCCGGTTGATGGAACAATCGCGTGATGGGTTTCCGGGGTAAATTATAAGGAACTGAGAGTGAGATGCGCGAAAGTATCTCGTCGCTTCTAAAAGTTCCATTGACGCATTTGTGCAGAAATAGTGCATCATGAAGTCTACGACGGTCACGCAAAGACATTAATTTAAAAAACTTCAAGCGCTGGTCATATGGGCATCTATGGGAAATATTCGGTGAATTAAAAGCGAGGTGCCTTGTGAAAGCTCGTTGTACGGATTCCAAGCGTTGGGAGTGCACCGTATAGGCAGGATTCCATACCACAGAAGCATATTCAAGCTGACTACGAACTAGAGTATTAAATAATATAATTTTAGTTTTGTTACTAAAGGATCTTGAGTTCCTTATAACAAAACCTAACATTTGGGCGGCCTTACTGGTGACATGATTAATGTGTGATGTAAATTTGAGTTTACTGTCAATGATGATACCCAGATCCCGTACCTCTGGTAATTCTACCAAATGTTCATCATTGACAGTGTACGTTGAAGGAAAAGTATTTATTTTTCTGGTGTAACAAATGTAGGAGCACTTTTTGGAATTTATTTCCATTCCGTTGGACCTACACCATACTTCAACATTGTCCAAGTCCCTTTGAATCAGTGCCATATCTACACAGGATTCTATTTTTTTATATATTTTTAAGTCATCTGCAAAGAGAGAGTACTTACAATGTTTCACACATGATGTGATATCATTTATGTAGCAAACAAAAAGTAAGGGTCCCAGGTTAGAGCCCTGTGGCACACCCGATTGTGCAATATATGCGTTAGATTCAAAGCCCTTTATTACAACTGACTGATATCTTTGTGACAAATAAGAGCGAAGCCATTCCAAGAGATACATGTCTAGACCAAAAGTTTCTAACTTTTGTAACAGTATATAGTGATTAACTTTGTCAAACGCGCTACTAAAATCAGTATACACAGTATCCACCTGGTGGCCTTTGTCGATTTCATGTACCAGATCAGATATAAAAGTAACTAAATTAGTCTGAATCGACCGCCCATTACGGTAGCCGTGTTGGTGTGGAGTAATATAGTTGTCTACATATTGTGCGACTATTGGATATATTAATGACTCCAATAACTTAGACGGACAGGACAATATCGCGATAGGTCTATAATTTTTTACATTATGCGGGTCACCCTTTTTGAAGATCGGAACAATTCTTGCCTTTTTCCATTCAGTGGGAAACGTACCGCTAGCTAAAGAATGATTGAATATAATTGTTAGAGGAAGAGCTAGTAATGCTGCGGTACGTTTGTAGAAAAGTGGTGGAATTTGATCGGGGCCAGTGGACTTGTTTGCATCTAGTTGTGTCAGCTTCTTAAACACCTCTTTTACCGTGAATAGAACATGGCCTGGTTGGTCTTTATAAGCAATGGTATCATCATGAAACCTTGAACTGTAATCAGTATATACGGACGAAAAATGTGTAGCAAAAAGATAAGCTATATCATAACCATCTTCGGTGGAAACATCGTTAAGAAACATACTAGACGGAATGGGGGTATTATTCTTTCGTTTATTATTTATAAATTGCCAGAAAACCTTACAATTCAGGGATATTTTGTTTTCGATTCTACGCTTATAATTTACGTAGCAAGTATTTAAGTGTCGGTTACACCGGTCGCGAAGAAGATCGAATTCAATTTTGTCACGCGGGTTGTTGAACTTTCGGTATCGAAGTCGAAGTTTCTCTTTCTCCCTTAGCAATTAATTAGAGAAATAGTAAACCAAGGTGGGTGCTCAGACTTCCTGATTTTAAACCTTGGTACATGAAGCTCAATCAGACCTCGTAAGATTTTGTAAAAAATAGAAACCATTTCATCGGTCGTGCCGCACTCAAGAAATTCGGAATGCCAGTCGATATTTTCAAGTTCCCCAGCAATAACATTATAGTCGGCTTTAAAAAAGTTATAATTGGTATATGGTTTACTACGCAACATGGAAACGCCAACGTTATCAATTGTAAATAAAATAGAGGGGTGATGTAGATCTTGTTTACTGAGTAAGTCAAGTGGGGATTTCACTTTACCATAAATCATAGTACTAAAAACCAAATCCAAGACCCTGTCATTTTGATTACGAATGTTGTTGAATTGATAGAGGTTGTTAACATACGAGTACATGAAATCTATCAAAGCGTTTTCCATATCACTGTGATAATTATAAGGCAACACGTGGTAGCTGTCATCTACATCCGACCATCTAATATCACCGAGATTCATATCTCCCATTATAATAACATCACCCACCAAGTTCATGACATTACTGGCATTATCAAGAAAACAATTAATGACATCACACTTAGGTGGTGAGGGAATATACACAGCACAAAGTACAACATTTTTGGACACTCCGTCAATATTAACACCAATTGACACCCAAATTTCTTCACATTCACTTTCGTATTGAAATAATCGACTGGATTGCAGCTTACGCGAGTTTGTGTTACTCATATTGAACCATTCTGCAAGAATTTGAAGCCATGTGGTTTTGCTATGACCACGGCCGTGGATTTTTCCCGGCAGAATGAGTTGCAAACTACTTACATCTTTATCATTAAATATTTTTTTAAGTTTTTGTTATGTTTTGTCATACCACAATAATAGTTTTCGTCTTTAATTATTTTCCACAGTTTCCATTATATTTTTACTTACATACGTTATGTCTATAGGACCTAGCAGTTCAAAGCGGATCCATAGGTACACTTGATAAAACAAAATATTTAAACTTAAATAATAAATTACTGAAAATTAATTATCTTTTATTAAATAAAAAATAACAGCAACCAAAAGACCTCCGAATAATTAATATTCATTTGAACAAGAATAAAGGGAATGTTTACTCCCTCGTGTTTATTGTCTTAATTAAGATGTAGTAATCCCTAATTATCTCAACATTTTGTATTAGCCACAGAGAATCAACAGAATTCTCGCTGAGGAAATTGGAAAACTTTTCAGAAAGTATTTAAAATTAAATATAATAGACGTATAAAGCTTCGAAAACTATAATTTTAGTTACATAATATTTTTCAAGTCCCTAGAATGTTGTTGCCTCGCATACGTATGTTTGGTGGAGACAAAAAATAAACACGTGAATGGGAATTATTGTGATAAGTTGTGTTGTCACCACGCTGAAGTGCGATTGGACGAGAGCAAAATTGACACGTGCTCGGAAATAATTCTTAATTATTTCATTTCGATGCATAAAATAGCGAAAAAATAAGTAACAATTTGTATAATTTATATTTATATTTATAAAATTGTATAATTAATTGTTTTTGGTATCAGTACTATTTCTTTAAATGCTATGGTAATTTCCGATTTTCGGTGCCTCGGTTCGTTGATACAGAACGACGGCGAGATAGACCGCGACGTTAAGAGGGAGCAGAGGAAAAATTCCTAATCTTCGATTTGATTTTAGAGGGGTATATCCACTTTAAAGTTAAAAATAAAATATTGTATGAGTAACTACACGATATATTCAAGCATAGACAACAATAAAGTTTCCTCGATAGATAAAAATCACGAAATGACCTCTAATTTTCCTCGAAATGCTACAGGTTATTAGGACAAAAATTAGATAATTAATTATATTTATGCATGATCGACAACTGTCACTACGGATTTTTTTAATCCCTTTAGTTTTAGAGTTATTCCGCTAAAACGAATTTAATGCGCAAAATTCAACATCTACTGTCGCATGTCACGCGAACTTCAGGCATATATTTGTTTCACAAATTTGGGCGAAGCCAACGTCAAAATTTTTTTGGCTTAAGAACAGAATAAGTGCAGGATAGATGACATGGCGACAGGTTACAGGCACTATTTGCTATCGGCGAATGCCCTGTTAAAGGGAAAAATATACAAGACCGTGATTGGACCTGTCGTACTGTAATGGATGAGAATGATGGGCGATGAAAATTGAGGATGAACGAACTGTGCATGCAGCGGAAATGCGAATGTTGAGATGGATGTGTGGAGTGATAAGAAAGGATAAGATAAGGTATAAGTACATCAAGGGAAGTTTGAATGTGGCGCCAGTGACGGAGAAGATGAAGAGTAATAGGTTAGCGTGGTATGGACATGTTATGCAGAGGAAAGAATGTCATATGTGACGAGAAGAGTATTAGGGAATGTAGAGGAATATAAGGGGAAAAGGCCAAAAAAATGAAATGCATGGTTTTTGTGAAAGATGACATGGATAAGAAAGGTGTGGACTCTCCTCCGTTGACCCACCCGGCGATACAAGCTCATCCGATGGACCCTCGGAGGCCAGCGTCCTGTGTGTGCACCCTCACCCAGCGGTGCCGTCTCGTGGGATCCCGTTAAGATTCGCCACTAACCCCGGTGGTTGTCTTCTTCCGCGGGGGCCTCCTTAGGTTATAGAAGATATCCGGGTGCATTTGGGTACCTCCCCGGACGGGAAACATTGTGCCCTGGTCCAGCTGAAAGGGGAAAGAGAAGATTGTAACGTCCTCACCGATTCCCCAAACCTCTGCGCCGGGTTTGGTCATTTGGTCGTCTACTTCCCTTCGTTCATTATGACCACAGCATCCCATACTCTCTCACTCACCAGCATGGCTTGTGTCACCCTGGTCAGCGAGAAATCACTCCCGATGACCCCAGACTCCACCTACCTGGGATAAGGACAGGAAGAAGAAGAAGAAGAAGAAGCTATAGTAATTTCCTGTTACAATAATGCAAACATTTATCTACTAATTGTTGGTTATTGGTCACAAAAACTGTTTAAGAGAATGTTGCCATAACGGGCGTTCAACCGGCGTTTTGCTAACGAGTGTGTACAGCTTACCGAATTTTATCATCGCCATAGGTGTTAATTGTGATACTTTTATCTCCGTAGGCACTGGCCGTAGGCGTTCCATGCTGAGGCCCGTTTTAAATGAACGCAGTGTTCAACGCCGCACTAATGCCTAAAACAAATATAAAACCAGGTTTGTTTGAAAAACAAATATACGTGTTACGACTAAAATTTAAATGAAACTTAAGAATTCGACATGATATGTGTGTATTATTGTTAATTTATATTTTTAACCGACTTCAAAAAGGAGGTGTTCTCAATCCGACTGTATGTTTCTTTTATTGTATGTATGTTACGCGATAACTCAAATTTGTGAACCGATTTTGATTGGAAATAGGGTAGGTACCTCAGTAGTAGTCCTATTTAAATTTAAAGAAAATATTCCACCTTTAAGGGTGGCAAACTAAGGGATGAATCCGGTTTCACGCACTTTCCGGTAACCGATTTCAATAAAACTTGGCAAATAGATGTAATTCAAAGAACGTTTGAGGTCGGTTTTATTAGATTCTGTACTGAGATTATAACAACAACAAAGGGGTGGATTTTTTTTTACAAAAAAAGTAACATAAATATCAAGGTAGTAAATACATTATATAAAATAAATATGAAGTATCCATATAATAGAAATTTAATTATACGCCAATGTAAACCATTTTTTCATCAAAATATAGTATCCATTGTGCTTTCGAAATTTCGTAATAAAACCGTGTTCCAAAGGTAGCAAAATTACAATAATTAACCTCTCCTTTGTGTCCGATACAAAGGCGTATTGATTGTTACTGTGTGATAATTAACTATCTCACAAACTTAAACGTGCCGTCCACTATAGCGTTGTTAGCGAACATATTACTCGTAGGGCTTTGTCGTACGGAACTCGTATGTATCACGCCAACATATTTTTTTCTAAATAAAAAAGATGAAAAAAAAAAGAAAATGCGCCAAATCTGATTCATCCCCTATTCTGTCACCCTTATAGGCGGAATATTTTCTTCAAATTTAAATGGCACCAATATTAACGTACCCTTTTGCCAACAAAAAAAGAATCGTCAAAAAAAAGTCAAATTGAGAGCCTCCTCCTTTTTTAAAGTCGCTTAAAAACTAAACTTTTGAATCGATGCCAATGCCTATAGGTTGATAGCGCTGACTAACGAAAATTAATAAAGGCCGGTGTTACAAGCTTGTTCGTCTGTTACTTAATTAATGTAAGTTTCGATAAAGTGTAAGTTTGTTCTGGTAGGTATGGTGGGTGAAATAAACTGAATATCATAGCTTTCTTTGCCAGATCAGTCCCATATCTTTCTACATAAGTTTTGTTTATAGTGCCCTTCCCTATCAAACTTTTGGTTATGCGAGAAGGGCACTATGACCTGTGCGAGCGAACCCACACAGGGACCATCTAAGTCATGTCCTAACGCCAGATCAGCACGTTTGCACGTTCTTCATCCGGTTCTCTATAAGGCTAGTGCCGTAGGTTAGCCACCCCAGGGTGGAAGTAGAGCACCCTCCCTTTTTTCCAGATAGCTGTATGCACTCTCACTTCCGCTGAACCGCCGACTCTAAGTCGACTACCAAATCTCCTAATTGGTTGGCTCCGGTTCCCAAATTCCTATACGACCGGAGAAACCAGAAGATGTCTACCTTATCCTCTACTAGCTCTCCGGGCTAGTGCCAGAGACGCCAGATACTCTCATTTTGCCGTAGAGCCCATAGTCTCTCCGGAAAATCCTATCTCTCGGGTCGGTAGATAGAGACTTTTCTTTTTTATTTCTTTGCCAGACCTATCTGGCACGTTGCTCACGACAAATGACGTAAGCAGTTGAACAGGGAACACGAATCCATTATCTACTTGTCAGTATGCCAAACCGCCATATGGTGTCAAACAAGATTGCAAGATTGAACAAAGATTATCTATATGATAATTAAGGGATTGTGTTTCCCGAAAGCAATAATGATTAAGGACTGTTGAAGGCTAGGGTAAGTAGGCATTTTTAGACAAACGTATACCATCGTAGGTCACAATGACATCATCGCATAACATCAGGTGAGATAATGCTCAAGCGTGTGTCCATTATTTAGTAAATAATCTCAGTACAGAGTACTGAAAATACCGACCGTAAAAGTACGTGGAATTACATATAATTACCAAGTTTTATTGAAATCGGTTACCGGAAAGTGCACAAACCCGGATTCATCCCCTAGTTCGCCACTATACGGAACTTGGCACAGGAGATAATAAAAATTGGTTCTCACTACTCAAAGTATATTGAGAGAGAAAAACGCCTTGAATTGGAGAATAGCAAAATCAACTTTTAAAATAATTGCTCCTTATAATAAAATTTAGGCACTATTTATAAAAATGCATCTTCATGCGTGAACAGCCATCCTTAGAGGTGGATGATTTTCTTCAAAATTAAATGGGACCACTATGGAAGTACCCTCTTTCCAACAAAAGAAGAACAAAATCATGAAAATCGGTTCACAAATACCGGAGTTATCGCGTAATATACATATAAAAAAACATACAGTCGAACTGAGAACCTCCTCATTTTTTTTTATCGGTTAAAAAAGGGTGAAAAAAGTGCCTACCAAATCAGTGAAAAAACCATTTCAATGATAATCAATTATCGTATATCAAATGAATAGACAAGCCATTTGGCACTTTTTTCAAACAACTTGCTATTGAATATCGTCAGAAAAATCTAGTTGAAATTATCCCATGTGCTGCCCGACATAACTGTTACGTAAACTATCACTCCTCCCGCACCGCGCAGCTACCTCAGGAACCGGCCCAGTTAAGCGATAAGCCTGTAGTTAAATAATCTTTATAAACTATATTAGTAAAACTCACAAACAGTAAACAACATTTCGAAGTATCTAAGGATAATTCTTCCACACTTGACAGCTACCCATCGACACAATATTGGCCCACTTTAAAATAAAAAAAAGTAAAATAATAACACAAAATAAAAAATAAAAGCTTTCCCTCTCGGCCACCTATTTATTACTTACCACCTATTTTAAACTTTTTTTTAAATATCAATCGACGGGATGAACAACTCGTGCGCCTGGTGGTAAGCGACGTGCCTATCCCATAACAGTTGCAGTGCTACTCAGAGCTTTAAATCACAAAGATCTGAGGGGCACTGCCACTGCGTCTGACACCCTGAGATATAAATTGACAAGTCCCATGTGCCGGAACGCAGTAATGCTCACATTACTGCTTGGTGGCAGAAGTAGGTAAGGTGGCAGTAGGTACTTCCCCGGACGAACTCTCTCACAAGGAGCTCGACTGGTATTAAATTTTAAACTTACACTAATTTTAGTGTATTGTAACAAATTTCACTAATTTTAGTGTCACAAAAATGTTGTCATTCCTCTTTTAATTTTTAATTTCTTTAATTAATTACGAGTACGCATTGTAAACTATAGTAGGACTCTATACGTAGACTTCATAGTTATATGAAAACATAAATTCATATAATTTCTCTTTGTTTCATAATAATATTTATTATATTTTATCGCATATTTTTGCAATTGCATGATGTGATGTCACGTAACTGTAGAGGCATTTAGTTTATAAACTTAAGTATTACACTATTGAATATGCAGTGTTTTCAATGTGGAATATTGTAAATAAATAAATAATTAAACTATATGAATAAATTAAGTGTTTTTATTGAATGTTAGGATGTTTCACCACCATTATATTATATCATTTTTTGCGAAATTACTCTACTAGTTTGTTATAATTATTAATATAAAGACACGGCACGGTTTGCTAGAAGACGTTGGTTCGAATCCGGCCGGATCGTAAAATTTTTTCTAAGTAAGTTCGATCTTGAAATATTGAAACATCCTGACATTTAATGAAACACTTAAATAGCAACATTTCTAGCCAGGGCTGGTAGCTGTAAAGGTGCCTAACTGGGTGACGAAGTACTTTCATAGATTTCTCATACATGGCGTTGCGGCTAAAAAGTAGTTACAAACCAGATACCAAGATCCAACAACAAGCACGTAGAAAAATTCGTGAGGTCCACTAGCTCGTTTCGTGGCTTAGTTGGCATAGAGTCTGACACGGTTTTGCTAGAAGACGGCAAATCCGGCAGGGTTTGAATAAACTTCCAAATCCTGACCTTCGATGACTTTTTTTATCGTTATTTAGAAAGTCTCTTCAATTTCTACTGTTCTAAGCATGTATTCAATTAAATCTACTACTAAAAACACTAACACCGTGTTTTAATGATAATAAGGAGGAATTAACAGCGAGAAAGAGGTGTTAATAATAAGAAAGGGTGTTTTGTTTCGGGAGCAAATAATTAGACCCTAATTTCTAAGGTATTTATTTTCTCCAGTAAACTTCAAGTCATTAGCAGTTAAGTTTTAGGAAAGGCGTATTTTTTTATAATACCAAGTGACACGCCTGCCCAAAACGTTGCAGTACCACTCGGAGTTTTTAATGACAAAGATCTGAGGGAAATTGTCACTGCGCCTGTCGCCCTGAGATATGTCTATTTATGTGCAAAATACAGGCGTAAGGCATTAACTTATGAGTTAAAGCTGAAATTATATCGATCAGGAAGCAAATCTGAAGGCAGGAAAAAATGTTACAATTATGTGTTTTACTTGAGTAGAATCTGTTCTCAAAATAAAGAATTCTCTATACTATTAGTACCAGATCAACGGAATTTACTCTGGAGCATACAAACAGTGATATAAAATATATATCAATATGGAAGTACCGCATTTAATAAAAGTAATTTCAAATTAGAATGCCATAATTTATTCAAATGTTTACATCATGTAAGTACAACTAAAATAACAATGTGACAACCCTGACGTGTCGAGCGACATGTAGGCAATATTTTCTTATTATACTATGGCAGAAATAATATTTTTTTGTTATAATATCAAGTGACGGGGCGAACAAGTCGTGCGCCTGTTGGTAAGCTACACGCCTGTCCATAATAGCTACAGTGCCAATCAGAGCTTTAAATTGCAAAGATCTGAGGGGCACTACCACTGCGCCCGTCAGCCTGAGACATAAGTTGACAAGTCCCATGTGCCTGTAATTTCAATAGCACCCTTCTAAACGGGAACACAGTAATGCTGCCATTACTGCTTGGCGACTGACATAGGTAAGGTGGCAGCACTACCCTGGACGAATTCTTTCACGAAGACCTCTACTGCTACTAAAAATTATTTGATTTTCGAGTTCCATTATTCAACATTATAATGCACTATATTCAATAGTTTGGGATTTTATTGAAAACTGGAATAAACATCAAAGTGAATCTTGACGAACGATTTTGTTGTATAGACATTACTATGGTTACCAGGGCACGCCCACTCCACACATCCATGCTATGAAAAAATAACGCTGCTACGCTGCAGTAGTCAATCGACACTTCGTCTAGAATACACAATTACCTATATACCACTTATAGGCAACATTTAAACGTAACTGTTAATTCCAATTGCCAACCGCAATAACATACCGCAAACTTGTTGAAGTGACATCTTCTAAACCCGTAGAGGTTTAAACATTACTATTCTAATGTCAATCCTTAACTCTGTTCACAACTCTATTACCAGTTGCACTCTCGAGTTGCATATGACACTTAATGCTTATAGTGTACCTTCATCATTTTCAGGGATGTCACAAAATCGTTTTAACTGTCTTGTTTTGAAAAAGCAACTTGTTTAAAACCGTCTTTGTCAACATTATCATCCCATTTAATACATACCAAAGTTTTTTCAGGGTTGTGAACGGCCTCGACACGGTATCTCTAAGACTTTTGGTTCTTTAGCATCCTAGAGACATAAGATGTCTCTAATGATTTGGATAGTGTAGCGTCCCAGAGACAAACGATGTTCCTAACGATTTTGGTGCTATAATAGACCGACACGGTGTCTCTAAGTTTTTTTACTACAGTAACATTGTAAAGACCATTAAAAAAAATTGGCAAAAAAATTATTACCATAATCGTTAGAGACACTATGTGTCTTTATGGCGCGTGACGGGTTATAAATTATTTTATTACATTATATACATAACATATTATTGATGTAAATGAAGACAAGCCACATTCAGGTTCTTAGTAACATTATAAACCTAGAATAACCTAGTCAAGATGACTGACTTACCTTATAAGGTAAAAAATAGTTCTTAATATTAATATTGACTTTTCGGTTCAAACTTGTCGTCTAAATTACCTTCAAATCTGTTTTTTTTTTAATAAGGTTGCCATATAAGCTACAGTGTCTAACAATTAACTGTCAAATGTTTATTTGATAGTAGAATGAAACAGTATAAATGGCAACATTGAGCTGAAACGACAAAATATTAATGTCGCCGGTATGATTCTCTGTGAAAAGCAGCGCACGCGGCATTATGAATTAACTTTGCAGAAGTTGACAAGCTTATTATAACGAAGAAAATTATACTCCTTGACACACGCTACTATTATTACGTAGTTCAATGTTTTAGCACACTAACTATATAAGAAGTAAGAAAATTAACTTACTTCATACGTTTTGGATCTGAAATCTTATTGTGAAAGTTATTGTGAGTTAAATTGCTTCATTGCTGCCAAATCTTTTATATTCCTCCGAGAGATGGCGTTTATATCGCTACCACATTCTCACTTTAGACCGTTTCCATCTTAAATGCCTCCGCTCCATTATGAACATCAAATGGTCCGATCGAGTGCGTAATACTGAAGTCCTGCGACTGCTGAACTTGAGGAGGGTAGGCGGAAAGCTGGCGGTCAACCCATCAGGTATAAAGATGTTCAGAAGAGACATATGACAAGATGCAACATTAAGCCTCAATTGGAAGTTTTGAGCCCTGAATGGCGAGGGATTATGAAGAGGCAAGTCCAAGAGTTCGAAGAGCGGCGTAAAGCTAAACTTGACGCGATATGTGACGAAATAAAGGCCCGCCCATCCTCCGCTATTAACTATAATTACGTTGGCGGTGTACTGGTAGATTGGCTACATTACTCATCTTCGAGCGCATCAGCGCCAATTCAACTAAGAGTCGAAGTGGTCGCCTTGACCGAACACGGTCGGATAGAGATTCACCAAGTACCATATGAACATATCCGCTCACGCGATACATGCAACCGTAGACGCATACCACACCTAGAGGTGCCGGTGATGATTTTATACCGATTCATCGGATATCGAAGTTATAACAGGTCAAAGAACTAATACTAATTGCTATTTCGGTAACTACTCTAGCAAACCACAAAGTTTTTAATGCCTGGGTCTGTCATTTAAAAAAATAAAGACCTTCAAAAATACGTCGCGACTATCGTGTGTGTTTTTGTTTGGGCTGGTGATTTCGGTGTTTATTTATTGAAAACATACCGTAAGTAGCGTTTTTTGAGTTTACCCTGAATATAAATTTTTATAAACTATACTTTAAGGAGTAATTTCATGGTAAACATTAGAACCACTCAAACGGAATATTATCATATTTACCCAAGTACACCAAAAATTTCATTAATGCTTTTTAAGTGCAGGATTTGCGGTGTATTACTGCATTTTATTTGAGATGTTTTTGTTGTAGTACGGAGGGTATTTATTTAGCATGCAGAATAATAATTTTTATTTATAAAAACTTGTATTTAAACTGAATCCTTTTCTAATTTGCGAAGCCAAATAGCCGCCATTTTGCGGTAGGATGAGCGCATCGCGTTATCGGATATATACGAGGCATTGGACCGATTCGTCTCAGTCCAGTTAGGTTGCGGTTCCACCACAGCTGTGCGAGGTAAATAGGTGGTGCAAGGGTAAATAGCGAAACTTTGAAACGGTTTGTAGTTGAACGGTGCGAAGATGGTTAGGGACCTCTTTTCGGCTATGCGCGGGTGGGGTGCGGAGTGGTGGGGTGAGCGGAAGCGATACCTAAAACGCAGCCCGGCTCTCGCATCTCAGTTGGTTTTCGTGTCAGTAGCTCTAGTTCCCTACACGGTTTTGTACACATCACTCGCACACATTCCTCGCACACATTCCTCGCACGCATCCCTCGCACACATTCCTCGCATAAATCTCTTGCTTTCTTGTATGTACAAATACTTAGTTTCGCTAGTCTTTTTCCTCCAGAGTTACGTTAAGCGAGGTCAGGAAAATGAAATAATCATATTTGTTTTTTTCGCACACCGCCTGACCTCGCACATCTCCGTTGAAAACGCAGCATTAAGGGGATTGAGAGGAATCGACCTAAGCATTTAAATGCTTACAAGTAACTAATGCACGTTGTTGTACTTAAATTAGATAGATAAAAAAAATCTTTATTCACCACCATGACATATACATACAAAGACACTTGATAGACATTAGCTTAGACGTAACACAGTAATATATTCTACTAGTATCTCTCTTGGAAGCCATGGCAATGATGGCCCGCGACGCTGGTATTCTGCCAGGACCCTATAGGGACCGGGACGCCACTCGTAAAAACCCAAAACAAAACCAATTTAATTCAATTCAAATTCTAACCAATTCAATTTAACTCAATTCTATCCAATTTAATTTCATCCAATTTATTTTTTTCTCAAACACCTTAGCCACTCATATTTCCAATTTTTGCATATTTAAAAGATACTCTTGCAGCTTCTGCTTGAAAGTTCTTTTTGTGATGTTGTTACGGATATGAGGAGGAATATAGTTCCAACAACGAGTGGCTAAATATCGGAAACTCCCTCTAAGTGCAGCTGTACTATGCCTGGGGGTTATAAGCAGGAACACCCTTGTAGACCTTGCTGCAAAGCAAGAGTTTACCGTGGATGATCAAGCGAGTTTCTCATACAAATAATAAGGTACGTGAGACTGAACAACATCAAACAACAATCCAGGTAGATGCAATTTAAGGCGCCCACCCATCGTAAGCATGTCAGACTTATTTAGAAAACAAAAAATGTCACATGACTTCGAGGTGGTATTGAAAAACAGAAACGTGCACATGCATTTTGCACTCGTTGCAGTAGTCTATGCGTTCATGCCAAAAGGCACGGACCAAAGGCAGTGATACAGTTATTAAGTTTGGAGGGTATAATCTCTTATACAACAACCTACAACAACTTACGACTTACAAATTATCTCTAATTTGTACGTCGCAATTAATAATTTTGTTTGAAACGTAAAAATATTAATTATTAATATTTCTATTGAATTTATATATTTTACAATTAAAACTAAATATTGATGACTCGGACGATAGTTTACTTTTTTCGTTAGAGTTCGATTTTGAAGGCTTGTTACTTTGTGTAGTTCGATCTATTTTTGAGTATTTTCACAGAAAATATATTTTAAAAAAACATTGATGGTTTCAGAGATGGTTTCAGTCAATAGCTCAACGGTTTTCACAGTGAGCGTTACACATGAAGGTCATAGTATTAATAGATCACGATATTCGATAAAATAAACATTGAACCCGACCATGCTGCACCGTAGCATTGCTCTTACCAACTGAGCCACAGGTCAAGTTACCGAATTGTCGAAATTATTTATGTTGTTATTATAGATCTTTGTACTGACTTTCGGCATTTTACAGGTGTCACAACTGACGCAGATGTCGCTTTATAATATAATATTCAGTTTAATTTATACCTCAGCTAAGGCATCGAGACAAACCCAAGTAGTAATAATAATAATAATAATAACGCGCACACTCAACATAACCCCGCACTAGGGAAACCCTGTGTCGCGGGTGCTATGGACACACATATAGACAACCACAAATGACACCCAAACTCACGAGAGAAATAAATGTAGGTCATACGCCCGTCACCCTGAGACACAAGTTGAAATGTCCCCTGAAATTTCACATACAGGGTGTACCCTTTCAAGATTGAATTAGATAAAATGGTACTTAATTTAAGTATTTTTCTTTTTTCACAGTTTTATACATTGATATGTTCACGCGTAATTGTAATCTACTGAATATTTACCCGTAGACGTATTTGACTGTAGCGGACTATACCAATGTGTTCGGGTGGGTGCTATTAAGGAGTGAGTATAATAATAAATAAAAATAATAATAAAATGTTTATTTCAGTAATACTATTAACTTTACGTTATATATAAATATTATATATAAATACTATATAAATAGTTAAGGTTAACATAGTAAACAAACACAATAGAAAAAAACTGGCAGTCATAACAATGGGAAATGGAAGTATGTAAAGTTGCGTGATATGTGTTGGAGTGTGTGTGTGCGTGTGTGTGTGTGTGTGTGTGTGTGTGTGTGTGCGTGTGTGTGTGTGTGTTTGTGTGTGTGTGTGTGTGTGTGTGTGTGTGTGTATATATGTTTGTGTGTTAACCTGTTGCCATAGATTAGGAAAGTAGTGTTTTTAAAGCAAGTGAGTAACACCAAAGTAAATGGACTTACAGTGTATTACAAAACAACACATCGCTATCAATCAAAACAGAAACAATACGTAGAGCGTAGTGCAATCACGCGTAACAAGTTTTTAATTATGTCTCCATTTCGGTAATTTAGTCGTCAAATAATATCCGCGTAAATGTCGTAGCAACCAAATTAGCGTGATGTACGGGAATCTATTGTTATCAGTCCGTAGCCTACATAAACAAAATTTTACAAGTCTGCAGTCTGCGAGCATGTCATGGATAAACCTACACATTCAATGAAGTTTGACAAACCCTGGCGTTGGTCAAACTTCTTTTGTCCTTGCAAAAGAAGTCCGTTATCTACCCAGGATGCTGTGAGAGGCCATTGAAATTAAAAAACATCCTAATTTCAACAGGGAAGATGGTTTCTCAGTACCACCAGTTTGGGATCCAGTATTTCCTCTAATGAAAAATCCCAAACAGACATAGGACTGCAGTACTAACTAATATGTTTTAGTTTATTCTAATTTCTATTATTAATTAATAATAAATTGAACTTAATAAAAATTCATTCAATAAAATAATTTGTAAAATTTAATGTAGCGTAAATTGGAAAGTTTTCTTTGTAAAATTAAAAATGAGGTATTTAATTAATAACTATTGTAACTATAGTGAAAAAATATAACAAAAAAAATAGTGTGGTTTGCATCAATATTAGACATAACAGGTTGAAGACTGTACCACCTCAGTCAACCGTGACCATGGGACCTGCAAAGGGCCCGAAACGTCGGATTGTTTGAAAACACAAATATACGCGATTTAAATCCGGAAAAATAGTTTCATTTCCTATTAAACTGTTTATTTCGAAAAATTACAAAAGTTATTTCACATTACTAATGCTAAAATTTTTATGTTCTAAAATTATGCACTTTAGTAAATACAACCAACCCAGCGACATCTTAACATTATTACTTATTTCAAAATCTACTATATTTACTTACACAGATCTTTAGTATTAGTCTCTAGCCAAGTGTTGTCTAATCAATCTGGTACAGATCCTTTTATTTATTGATTCTAATATTTGTACTAACTTCTTTGGTTCACTGTTTAACACATCTGGAAGTACTAATTACCATATTCTCCTATTTACCATATACATTGTTATAATTTGGAAGTTTAAATGTTCGGTTGCTATGCAATATTCTTAGTCTTTTTTCCTTCTCCAAAAATGGAACTTTTTCTTGGTAGTTACTTAGAATAATAACGCATAGAAACCTAGTCCGCACACGCTAAGTGAGTCAAATTGAAGCGCGCCAAAAGGGTCTACACGAGCGGGCGGGCCTTCAGTGCTCAAGGTCAACTTGCACCGCAAACAGATCAAGAATTTTAGCTAAAAATGACGAATTGTGCGGTTAATGAGTGTAAAAATACGTCAGACAAACATAAAATAGATACTAAGATCACATTCCACAAGGAAGTAACGCGTTTCAACTTGTATTTTTATATAAATATTCACTAAAACCGAAAATTAACCTACTACTAAAACTAGCCTACATGAATTTGATTTTTGCCTCACTTGTGACAGTTCGTTTGATATGAAACTATCATTCTATGCGTTATTATTCTAAGGGTAGTTAGATACAATTGCTAAATTCACTTTATCATAAACATTTAAAACATTACAATATTGGAATAGTTTATCATAATTATCTTTATATATGCATTTCACTTTCAAGGTTACAATTTTCTTTAGCAGTCTTTTTTGTAAGTCATACATTTTTTTTAATATGTTTTGTGCGTTCTGCTATAACTAGCTAGACGACGTAGACGTAAAAGACGTAGCCACTGAAATAAAAATAATTAATAACCTTAAATCTCTCTCCTGTGAAATTTGGTTTGGTATAGATACAGGCTTTTTACCAATACTACATACGCGGATTTGTGCTGTCTTCGACGACTAGTGACAATAGTAAGAAAAAGCGCTAAAACAAATACATTTAAATTTAGAATTAAAATATAAAACTAACTTAAACAGAATATAAAACATATACACGATAGAGATTGACCTTTGACCTCAATTGTATAAGGTCACAGATCGAAATCCGATATTTGAACCTCATCACGACTTGAATAATTGTTTTTTTATGCTAGTTTCAACTTTCATACACGTTGATTGACATACGGCCGAGTAATTCGATTAATAGACTGTGCAATTTGAGCGGATATATGTGGATGCCAAAAAAACAGAACAATAATAAAAAAATAAAATATAAAAGTAGAAACATGAAAATATTAAACAACTTTGCTTAGGAACACTTACAAAAAATTCTTTCGAGCGATGGTAGTTAGAAAAAAGTTTTCTCACAGATGGCGCAAAAAAGTCATTAAAAAACAAAAAAGAAAGATCTGCAACAAGCACATACCAAAAAATCATAAGGTAAGGCATAGCGTCTAGCACGGTTTGCTAGAAGACACTGGTTCGAATCCAATAGGATCGAAGGAATTTTATCTAAGTTTTCGATCTTTGTATTAATAATTGTAACAAACTAGTGCAGTAATTTCACAAAACATTATTGAATATAATGGTGGTAATACATTCTGACATTCAATTAACTTAATTACAACTTTGCAGTATGTTATTGTTACTGATCCAACGATCGCATTAACACAAACAATAATTCCTTTGACCCAACAGGATGTTTGCATTAATAATAAAAACAAACTTGTTCAAGTTAAGCGCCTTCCAATATTACAGTGGCAAACAAAACACATTTGTCGTATTGCTCCACATCAAATTCTAAGGGTAGCTTAAGTGGGTGATAGACGTACGAGTAAATACACGTACTTGTGGCTCGACGACCTTTTTCACACATGTGGCACCCTAAGTACGCGAATTTTAAAATTGCCGCGCAAGTCCATCAGCGACCTAACACGTTTGAAATCTTGCTCGTAGCCCGCTTTGGCCCGCATGTCTGTCAGCGTCGCGAGTCACGAGCCGCCATTTTATTTCAAATGAGTAGCTTCTCTCATGCAGGTATCTTGTTTAGCCATTATAGGTGTAAATAAGTGCAAAACTTCTTCGTACAACGACTCGGGCATTTTTAAATAATTACGAAAGTCTACCTTTTCTACACGTAACTCTCTTACTAAATTTACATGTGATAAACGCTCTCTTTTCGTAAGCCAGTTCTTCATCCACACTCGCCGATTTTGTCTTCTTTTTTAAGTTTTCAAAATGTGATATGATATTATTCTCAAATAACATAAGACCTCCTCCGTGTACGACATCGCGTAACTTATAAGAACGCAAACTTTAAAACCGCGATTTTTAACCTCGTACGCTTATCACCCACTTTAGACGCATGAAAACTGTCATACGGCTATTGAACACTAATTAATACACGTAATTTCACTAATTTTGAAGCATTTTATTTTCACCTTTCTATCATCTAAAGATAAAACAATACTAGTGGAGTATTTTCACAAACTGCGAATTATACGCGCTCGGTACTGTATACACCGAGCGCATATAGTGCGATGGAAACGGCCTTAATTATTCAAAATATCAATTTTACTGATTTCGTAATTCGTAGTTGTTGTGTGTCATGTTACTTTGTTGTGTGTTGTTTTATGGTTTTATATGTGTTGTTGTGTTGCTGGTCGTTGTTATTTACTGAATATGCGTATAATTTGATATGTAGATTACTTTCATGATATAATATGTATTTTTTAATCCGGTATTCAGGTTGATGGCATAGCGAGTTCCTATTTTTTATTATTTGACTGTATTTTATTGGACTTGTAAATTTTTCGTGAAACAAAAATCAACAAATCGCTTTTTTATTACTATAATGCTATTACTATATGATTTGGTACAGCCCTAGTGATTAACCTATTCAAAACTTAACTATGTAGGGTACGTACTGTGATAGAGCCATAAAGTCCGCCTCGGCTGTGGTTGACAAGCTCCTGTAATTCGATAATGCACTTCGTGTCTGAATAATGCTGCTGTGGGTATTTTAGACTGAAAATGTTAATGTACGGATTATTCCACGCTCGACGTTATACTGAAATGAATTCTACTTTACGCCCCTTGTAATAAGGACCGTTCTAAGTGAACAGGTGTGTGCGCTGTCCGGATAGTGCTATTTCAGAAGGCATCAGAGCAGACACAAATGACATGGTAAAAATAAATCAACTATATTACCTTTTATGTGATTGAATTTACGCTAACTACCGCGATACTTTTATTTGTGCATCACAAAAGTGTGTGTTGTTGTTGTGTTATTTGTAACATAGAATTTAAGAAGCGCTAAACGAATAGAACACAAAAACTTTCCAGATCTTCTCAGTAGTCGTTTTGAATTGTTATTGAATCGAAATTGAATTAGTTTTTTATATGAAATTGCTCCACTACTTTGTTATAATTATTAATACAAAGACCGAACACTCAGAAAAAACTCCTTCGAACCGACGTCTTCTAGCATACCGTGGCAGACGCTATACCAAGTAACCCACGGAACGAAGCGGAGCTCACGAATTTTTCTATATGCACAATATCTTTGTATTTGGTTTTTCAACGACTTTTTAACCGTTCCGTGGCTTAGTTGGTATAGCGTCTAGCACGGTATGCTAGAAAACGTCGGGTTGAATCCGACCGAATCGTAGGATTTTTTTCTGAGTGTTCGATCTTTTTATTAATAATTATAATAATCGTTTTGATTTATAAAATCATTTACTAAACGTAAAATTTTTACGAGGGCTATATCAAGTAACTAAAATACATTTGTTAATTTTTTTTAATGTTCTCGTATGCAATAACTCAGAATTCGTAATGCTTGAAATCCTGCTTATGCTATGCTTATGATACTACGAGATATCCCGTGGCCTAACGGTTACCATGCCGGACTGCCACGCAGAGGTCCCAGGTTCGATTCCCGGGCCGGAAGAAATAGTTGTATGGCCTACAATTATTTCTCTCGTGAGTTTGGATGTAATTTGTGGTTGTCTATGTGTGTGTCCATGGCACCCGCGACACAGGGTTTCCCTAGTGCGGGGCCATGTTGAGTGTGTGCGTTATTATTATTATTATTATTATCCCGTTTCGCTGCAAGGATTTCAAAAAACCAACGCTTAAGAATCGCTACAACCTCAAGAGTAATTACTATGCGGTGTGAAAACACGATTCGTAAAAATTTTCACGATAGGAAAAAACTTACTTCGAAATTTGTATATACATATATACCATTTTTTTATATCAACTGAACTAAATGCGTATAGTATAGAACACTTATAGTATACAATATACATTTTTCAAATGGCTTTAATATCGTTTGTAAAAAAAATAATTCTGAAATAACAAAAGAAAATGAACCGTATTATTACGGGAAAAATTTTAATTTCAGCTGTGATAGTATCGATTCTGAACAGTGCATTGTCAAGTCAAGAAAAGTAGTGACATTTGTGCGCGGTACTGCTATGAACTGGTTAATACTTAATAAACTCAATTTTAGACTAAGTAAAAACACGCTGTAGGTTCAAGAATAAAATTCACTAGAAAAAGGTATGTACGCGTTATATAGAGTGAGAATTTTCAAGTTGCTTGTTGTTTGAATAATTAACGCCGCCACCTTTCGTGCAGGTAAAAATATCCTCTTAGATTCTCACTTATTAAAGAAGTAATTTCAGCCTAATTGAGGCAAAAACGGCTGGGTGGAGGTTTTATTCGTGTGTGTTAAGTGTCGAGTTTGGAAGTAAATAAGTCACTTTATATTTTTCAGTCAAGCACCGTGCACACATCTGGCAAGGAGGAAAATTTATTAAACTGAAGCCTAAGTGGATTTTTTACACATGTAGGTAAATGGAATGTAATTTGCTCACATCAAGCGAGTGGTTTGAATCTCGCGAGATATTTGTGCGGTTGGCGATATTGCTTTGGATTTTGTGCCTGTTTTAAAACACCACTTAGAATAATAACGCATAGAATGATAGTTTCATATCAAACGAACTGTCACAAGTGAGGCAAAAATCAAATTCGTGTAGGCTAGTTTTAGTAGTAGGTTAATTTTCGGTTTTAGTGAATATTTATATAAAAATACAAGTTGAAACGCGTTACTTCCTTGTGGAATGTGATGTTAGTATCTATTTTATGTTTGTCTGACGTATTTTTACATTCATTTACCGCACATTTCGTCATTTTTAGCTAAAATTCTTGATCTGTTCGCGGTGCAAGTTGACCTTGAGCACTGAAGGCCCGCCCGCTCGTGTAGACCCTTTTAGCGCGCTTCAATTTGACTCACTTAGCGTGTGCGGACTAGGTTTCTATGCGTTATTATTCTAAGCACCTACATACCTTTGTCTTGTGTTGATTTATGATTAAAAATATTAAAATGTATTAAATAAATTCAAGTTTGGAATTGTTATTAATTTAGTGTAAAATTTCTGAACGAGTGAGAGACTTAAAAAAAGAAAATGGCGGGAATATTAAATTAGGCATTTATTTTAATCTTTATCACTTTATTTTCTATTTACTTAATATACTGTAATTTTTACTTAAAATTACAATCGCAAGAAATATTGTTTGTTTCTAGTACATTTTAAGAAATGTACAATTGAATTTTGTAACTTGTTGAGGGATTAGTTAAAAATAGGATGCGTGTAACGTAAAAAGTGGAAATGTCACAGTATCCATCTTATGTGAAATGGACTATAACAATGTATATAGGTACGAACAACAGAAATAAACGAAGCAAAATAAGATGGACAAAAAAATTTAAGAAGAAATTCCATTCTAAGAGACCATAATCTAGTGCTGTTCGGGCAGTTTCTTTTTACGACACATAAAATATCCCATTGTGTTAACATAGTCGTAGAGTGAATATATGTTTAATTTTTCCAGAAGAAAAAATCGTCTGCTAAGACTTTGTTCTCATATCTCATTTGATTTTTTTTAGCCTACTTGAAAAAGAAAAAGGTTCTCTATTGGACTGTATTATTATTACCTAGAGCTGATGTGAAGAAAATGGCAGACAGGTGAGAGAAACTCCTCAACAACTTTCAATTCAATTCCACCCTCACCCTTCCAGCTTCGGTCGACTAGAAGGTCCGGAACACTCCATCCTTATGTCATTGATATACCACCGCTTCACACTAAGGGCTTTGCTTCATCGGCAAAGGAATGGAACATTTCATCTGTGCCTTTCAAGGCTGTAAATTTAATAGAAGTAGAGTGAGTTTTACAATGAGTTGTAAAAGAGGTCGTCCAGGTCATCATATATATTACTGCCGCCGAACAATAAAGTGACCTTTCTTGATTTTGAAGGGTTAGAGCGTCTGCGCACAACATCCGTTTCGTAACAGTCCGAAAGACGATCCGAAATGTCACAGGGATCGTTTTATCTCTAGGTGTACAAGCGAGATTCTTATTTTCTCGGATACTAATCGGACTTAGTGCAAAAGCGACACCCGAAGTGGTTCCGAGTTTTCTAGATTTGTATAGTCTCGGTTTCGGAATGAATACGAACCGGATCTAGTATCTATCGAGTAGATAACCAGAAATAGAGGCGCAATGTCATTTAATTTGTTTGAAAACTATTCTGCCATATACATAATGGTACGTAAGGCATTACTAGTAATAACATTAAACGCTCAGTAGTGAGAAAAAGCACAAAGGTAAGAGACGTTGTAAGTCGGATATTGTCACTAAAAGTGGAAATGGGCTGGTCATATTCAAAGAGTCACAGACAGAAGATGGTCACAGATAGTCACGAACTGGTAGCCGATTTATAAGAAAAGGAGACGAGGTAGGCCATCAAAGAGATCATCACTCGATGAAATCATAGAGGTAGCAGGAGCGCTATGGCCAAGACTGGCACAAGACAGAGTCTGTTGGAAGAAGATGGAGGAGGCTTTCACCACCGCTAAAAGCGGCCCTTGCACATAACTGCCTCCGTGGCCGAACGGTTACCATGCCGGACTGCCACGCAGAGGTCCCAGGTTCGATTCCCGGGCCGGGAGAAATAGTTGTATGGCCTACAATTATTTCTCTCGTGAGTTGGGTGTAATTTGTGGTTGTCTATGTGTGTGTCCATAGCACCCGCGACACAGGGTTTCCCTAGTGCGGGGCTATGTTGAGTGTGTGCGTTATTTATTATTATTACTTATTATAACACTACTAACTGTAAATTAAGACAATACTAACCATACTAACAAATAGAAATTGAATAAGTTATATAGTCAACAGCACATCAAGCTATACATTGACGTATCTTGTTCCGTTGCACTGGAGGCGATTCTTGAACAAAAATGTGTAGTCTGATGTGCTGTTGTCCGTACTTACAGGCCCATTTAGATGGAGAGAGTTTATTGCACGCTTCGTAACGAAAAATCGTACGTGATTATCGCTAGCAATAATCGCCATAAGATTACCGTATCATAATGTTTACATTCAGATCTCTAATTAAAATTAAAATCTCGCTTACGATTATGTCATACGAGATTCGCAAGCAACTTAACCGCTCACGCGATACATGCAGCCGTAGACGCATACCACACCTAGAGGTGCCGGTGATGATTTTATACCGATTTATCGGATATCGAAGTTATAACAGGTAAAAGAACTAATATTAATTACTATTTCGGTAACTACTCTAGCAAACCATAAAGTATTTAATGCCTGGGTCTGTCATTTAACAAAATAAACAACTTCAAAAATACGTCACGACAATTGTGTGTGTTATTGTTTGGGCTGGCGATTTCGGTGTTTATTTATTGAAAACATACCGTAAGTAGCGTTTTTTTAAGTTTACCCTGAATATAAATGTTTATAAACTATACTTTAAGGAGTAATTTCATGGTAAACGTTAGAACCACTCAAACGGAATAGTATCATATTTATCCAAGTACACCAAAAATTTTCATTAGTGCTTTTTAAGTGCAGGGTTTGCGGCGTATTACTGCATTTTATTTGAGATGTTTTTGTTGGTAGTACGGAGGGTATTTATTTAGTAATGCAGAATAATAATTTTTATTTATAAAAACTTGTATTTAAACTGAATGCTTTTCTAATTTGCGAAACCAAATAGCCGCCATTTTGCGGTAGTAGGAGCGCATCGCGTGAGCGGTTAATCGCCTACTCGACTGTTCTGTCTGTTGTGTCTGACTGACACAGAGAAATATGTAGTAATGAGATTCTTGCTTACGAGTTTTCGACTTGTCTACTTGATCTCGAATGACATTTTTTCAAGTTCATACGATAATCATACAAATTGGTTAGAACCGTTTTGAGTGCGAGAATTGCCATTTGAGTTCAGTGATTACTGCGTTATTGACTATGGATATACCAAAATGACGCAAAAATCATTCAAATTTGGTGCTGCTGACAATATGAAGTTCATTGCGCTGTATAGAAATATATATATTTTTTTAAATTTTATAACATTTAATTAAATTTTTATTGAATTGATATTCAATTTTCTTTTTTTGTGAAATTACTCCACTAGTTTGTTATAATTATTAATACAAAGATCGAAGAGTCAGAAAAAATTCCTTCGATCCAGTCGGATTTATAACATTTCTTAACCAAAATTTATTTTCGTTCTCATTTCATTAATTCTTGTTTTAGAAAAGCAGTGATAATCAAAACACCCTCGCGCACTGCACTCATGTTAGCGACTGGATGGCACAAAAACTTCAAATACGATTTTTGCTTTCAAGTTCTGTTTACACGGAGACGTTCAATATTCAAAGGCGAGGCGATTATTGCTCACGTGGACGGTCGATGATCGCGAATGTTTAGACGAGGAAAGTTTTTTATATCCTTTTCATTCGCGATTATCGCCCTTCCATCTAAGCGATAATCGCCTCGCCTTTGAATATTGAACGTTTCCGTGTAAACAGAAGTTGAAAGCAAAAGTCGCATTACGAGTTTTTGTGCCAGCCAGTCGCTACCATGAGTGCAGTGCGCGAGGGTGTTTGAATTATCTCTGCTGTTCTAAGAGAAGAATTAATGAAAAGAAAACGTAAAAAAAGATGTTGGGTCAAAAAATGAATATCGAGAACAAACACTTTTAGAGCATCTAATACTTTGTGTCTGGAATTAGAATTGGAAGATGAAGAGACATTCAAAAATATGTTTCGAGTTACGAAAACCCAATTTTCATATTTACTTCAAGAAATTGGACCGTCTATACAAAAAAAAGATAACGAATATAACGAACGAGAAATAACTTTAACGTTTCTGACTACATTGGATTCCTTTCAAACGTTATCAAAAATATTTAGAGTGTCTAGGTGTACCATAAGCTACTTTTTGGTTGAAGTTTTGCAAGCTATTTAAATAACGTTGGAAGATTTTCTTAAGGTATGAATAAAAAACTATCATTTCATTTCAAAATCAATATATTTATGTGTTTATTCAACATTAGTCTTGCTTGTTACTTGTAGATTAGTGTCTTGTAGATTATTCGAAAATAAAAGATAATAGGATAATTCACTTACTAATTAGAAATCAAAATAACATAAAGATAATTAAAAATATAAATAAAATCACTATTTTATGTAACCGTTGCAGTGTCATCGTGCGCGCTTGCATTCCACCACTGTAGATCGCTATCAGGTCTTGAAAATGGGGAATCCGGCATTGGAGTAGTCTCTTTCAAATTTCTGAGTTTAAACTTTGAGAACGTTGCCTGGATTTCATATTGAGCAAATATCATATTTTTTTCATTAAACTTGCACAAGCTGGACGCTACATACTTCCCAAACGTGTCCAAATCGTCCTCATGTTGCCTAGATCTTTTATTAATAGCATCTAATCTCTCAATGGCTGAATCAAGGTCCAACTTTCTGGTCTTTATCTTTTTAATTTGGGTTGGCTTTGGTGTCAAATCTACTATATCGCTAACGGAGTCTAAAATTTGGAGACTATGTGTTTAGTCATTATTTACCACTGACACATTAAATGGACTATTAGGTGTATTTGGGGTGGGGGATGAGTCTTCATCTATCTGAAATTTAAAAATAATAATAATGTTACTCGTTTTTTAGGTACCAAGGACCAAACAAGAATGGATATACAAACTGGTTTTGCATCTAGATGAAATTTTCCTACATGTGTCGGAGCTTTGGACGGCAAACACATACTGATTAAATGTCCTCCAGGAACAGGATCAGAATTTTTCAATTATAAAAATACATTCAGTATTGTTCTTTTGGGATGTGTTGATTACGACTACTGCTTTATATATGTAAACATAGGAGCGAATGGAAGAAACTCCGATGGTGGTATATTCAATGAAAGTACATTAAATAAAGCTATCGAAAAAAATACACTGGACTTGCCTAGCGATGCTGTTTTTGTTGGAGATGAAGTTTTCCCTCTAAAACCCTACCTAATGAAACCATACCCTCAACGAAATAATTCATCAAAAGAGCAAAATATTTATAAATATAGACTATGCAGATGCAGGAGAATTGTCGAAAACGAATAAAGTATTTTAGTATCACGATTTAGGATTTTCGAAAGGCCAATAGGATTAGCGCCCAAAAATAAGACGTCACTGTAAAAACGACGTGTATCTTACATAATTGGTTGAGAAAAACATCGCCGAACTCATACACTCCTCCAGGGTTTTTAGATGAAGAAACAGGAACTGGCACACGACCAGGTACATGGAGAGAAAACTATAGAAGTGGCGCCTTTGAAGATCTGAATTCGCAAAATTACGGAAACTTTACCAGAAAAGCAATTTCAATTCGTGAACAAATTCAAAAAATTCAAAATTCAAAAATGTTTATTCATTGTACAGTCGGCATTAATACAAACAAAGGTAGGGACCATCCTATTAAGTAAATAAATACCTGTGTCAGGAGGTCCCGCTCTTCCTTAACTCATGCATACTTATGCTATAGACTATGTACACAAACAAAAATCAAGAAAACTTAAGAATAGTTGGCATTTACCTACCTTAACCTAAATGTATGTGTGTGTGTTTTGGGAAAGTGTGGTGTGTGTGTGTGTGTGTGTGCGCGCGTGCGGCTGTAGTGTATGATAACTGTGTATGGAAATAATTATTAATTGTTCTAACGTGCTTTTATATATAAATCGTGTCGCCTATAAGCTAATAAATATGCTGCAGAAGAGCTTCACTTGAACAGTATTGCGATTATTTTACTAATCGCGGAGCTGTACCTTGGCAAGAAAATGCAATGTTATTGTAATATCTAAACATTTTCTAGAAATAAAAAATAAACAAAATTTGACTTAGATATAAAAAACTTTGAATTAGATATAAAAAGTGTTTACTAAATATTCACCAAATTTGAGGATGTAGTACGAAATTCTGAAGACTTTCTCAAAAAACTGTCTAAGGAATTGTACCAGGGTAATTTAGGCACATACACATTTTCAGCCCCACCTCCAGTCCCCAAAGATGAACAAATTTTTGTTATTTCTTGTAAATATTGGCTCCCAATATTTTTAATTTTCCGTGATATTTCTTTCGCCCCAAACTCTTCAATTCCAAATTCTCTTGCAAATGCATTAAGTGCTACATTTCTCGCATCTCGGTTCTTGTAATGTTCGTGTTCAGTATTCCACAAACACTCGCAACTTCTATAAAGTTCAATGAACTTAATATTATCAGCAGTTCCGAATTTGAATGATTTTTGCGTCATTTTGATATAATATATACGTAATTAATAGCTACTGCAGTAATTACTGTAACCGCTGTAATCAAGAACTCGAATGGCAATTCTCGCGCTCAAAACGGTTCGAACCGATTTGTGCGATACTCGTATGACCTAGAAAAAATGTCATACGAGATCGTGTTTAGACAAGTCGAGAACTCGTACGCAAGAATATTCTTACTACATATTTCTCTGTGTAAACAATCGAGGAGGCGATTAAGTTGCTTGCGAGTCTCGTATGACATATTCGTAGGCGAGATTTTAGTTCTTGCCTGAATGTAAACATTATGATATGATAATCTTATGGCGATTATTGCTTGCGAGAACCGCTTACGATTTTTCGTCACGAAGCGTACGATAAACTCTCTCCATCTAAATGGGCCTTTAAGGTAGAAACAATGAATTAATAGCAATTTACGTTATGGAACGCTATTTCTGTGTGCAATCTCAACTACAATTCACATTTACAAAATTTAATTAATTAACATTAATATAATGCAAATAACCAGTAAAATGCTAGGTAGACAAATACGTCTCATAATACTATTTGCTAAGGGCCCGAATAGGGGTTTATAATGGGCAAATCATATTATCTATCAGGTATGACTAAAATGCTGTTGGTATTGATCCGCACTCTGTTGACCAATAAGGGTTTCATAAACAAATAAATAACACACACACTCACAGCTCCGCACTGGGGAAGTCCAGTGCGACCGGAGGAACAAGTGCGCCTGGTATTAACCGCTCACGCGATGCGCTCCTTCTACCACAAAATGGCGGCTAGTTGGTTTCGCAAATTAGAAAAGCATTCAGTTGAAATACAAGTTTTTATGAATAAAAATTATTATTCTGCATTGCTAAATAAATACCCTCCGTACTACCAACAAAAATATCTCAAATAAAATGCAGTAATACACCGCAAATCCTGCACTTAAAAAGCATTAATGAAATTTTTGGTGTACTTGGATAAATATGATAATATTACGTTTGAGTGGTTCTGACGTTTACCATGAAATTACTCCTTAAAGTATAGTTTATAAACATTTATATTCAGGGTAAACTTAAAAAACGCTACTTACGGTATGTTTTCAATAAATAAACACCGAAATCACCAGCCCAAACAATAACACACACGATTGTCGTGACGTATTTTTGAAGTTGTTTATTTTTTTTAAATGACAGACCCAGGCATTAAAAACTTTATGGTTTGCTAGAGTAGTTACCGAAATAGCAATTAATATTAGTTCTTTTACCTGTCATATCTTCGATATCCGATAAATCGGTATAAAATCATCACCGGCACCTCTAGGTGTGGCATGCGTCTACGGCTGCATGTATCGCGTGAGCGGTTATGTGATCCGCCTGTCCACAACAGTTACAGTGGCACTCAGTAGTTTAAATTACAAAGATCTGAGGAGCATTCCCACCGCGCCTGTCACACAGAGATATAAGTTGACAAGTCCCATGAGCCTACAATTTCGTCAGCCATTTATCCTACAAAACCGAAATTATCACAGGAAGTTAATTTAATATGTCGCCATTGTTAATATTCTTCCAGCTTTAGATAATAATAATAAATAATAATGAAGGTTTTGAGTAAATATTTATGGGAGCAAAACAACAATCTAACAGTAAAGAGGATTGAGGAGACAACATCATAAAAGTCGCGGCCCATAGGATAAGAATAGCAAAGATTGTGTAGATAAAGATGGTTTTCCACCAGTGAGGCGAGAAAAGAAATTGTATGACAAAATTTTAATTCTCTTCTAGCCCATCTTCAGTGAAAATGGTCTGGATTGACGAGGATAGACGAGGAAAGAATTGAAGTATTTGTTGATGTAATATTGAACCGTATTGCTGCCTGCAGAGAGTATTATTCTCTTTAACGGAAACACGATTTCTCATGCGAGCTCACGATGTCTATTATCGATCTCGAGATTGTGGGGTACATACGATTTGAGATTTAAAAAAAGATGGTTTCATCTAATTATTCTGCCGTTAACATATTTAATAATACAACACTGAATATTCACTCTTCAGAATCACAGCTCGATTTGGCAATTCGCTATTAATGGCAATTTTTGGTGGAAATGGGCCGGCGAGATTTCAGTTCTCGTCTCTCCTCGTCTCGTCTCGCCTCACCGGTGGAAAACCACCTAATAAAACACTAATAACGAGAGGCCTTTATCCAGCAGTAGATGAAATCCGGCTGTGGATAATGATGGTGAGTAAATAGGTGAAATTTCAAAGTCCATTGTTAATTATATAAGTAAAGAGTTCGCGGTAAATTGTCAGGTTTCAACAGGAACGTGTAACAATTAAGGAACGTAATCTGCCGGGCTCCAGTTTCGAGATAATTTAAATAATTTCTAGCAATGTAGCCTTTGTGACTCAAAAGCTGCGCGAAAACACAATAAAGTGTTAAATTTGGAAATTAAGGCCGATTTTACTTTAATTGAACTTGGTTAAGAATGCCATTAAACACGAAATAGTTACGTAAGGGTGAAAAACCACTTGGACAGCATAGATCTGCACGCGCAGAGAAAAGATGAGATAAATGATAAATAACAGACTGCCTCAATCGCCGAACGGTTACCATGCTAGACTGCCACGCAGAGGTCCCGGGTTCGATGCCCGGGCCGGAAGAAATGTTTGTTCATCATTTATTCATCTTGTGAGTTTGGGTGTAATTTGTAGTTGTCTATATGTGTGTCCATGGCACCCGCGATACCCCTAGTGCGGGGCTATGAGTGTGTGTGCGTTATTTAACCCCGGATTCAGATTCCTTAATTTGCACCTTATGTTGTATTTTACTCGTTGAGTGTATGTTTTTTAATTATACCAAGTGACAGGACGAACAAGTCGTGCGCCTGGTGTTTCGCGACAGTTGCAGTGCCACTGAGAGCTTTAACTCAGAGACATTGCCACTGCGCCAGTCATTCTGATACTTAAGGTGTCAAGTCCCATGTGCATGTAATTTCACCAGCACCTGATCGCAGTATTTGCTCACGTTATTGCTTGGCGTCAGAAATAGGTAAGGTGACAGTACTTCCCTGGACGAATTCTTTCACAAGGAGCTCTACTGGTACTGAATCTCATTTGGGCATCATTTTTTCCGATCTTGGGCTACTATCTTGCAAAGAAAATGCCAGTGTTATGAAACACATATGTGGACTGATTAGTTTGCTGTTTTTTTTCTAATGTAGCTCAAAAAACATTTAATCGCTAGTACTGACAATCATGGACTCTTCCCTTTCTTCCACTATACCTCCCACAGGTAACCTTACATCTTCGGTATTCACATCATTACTTTGGAAAAAGTTTGTCAAGAAGCTACTGCTACTGGTTTCTTTCTTTCTTCACTTGTTTCTTTACACGGCCAGTCCGACAGAGCAAAGGATGTTTTATTTGTGTTTGTTCGAGCTTATTATTAATAAAGCTTCCTACACCCTCTAAAATACCTGTCCCAAACAATGTAACTTATACACAACAAAAAATATATTCTCTTAAAGTAAACACGTAATTTGGTGTAAATTTTTTTAAATTACTGCCGAAATGTGTTACAATGGAAACATAATCCCTCGACTCGTGTTACAATAGATAATTCCCGTGGGCAAAGCCTTGCCCTTGGCAAAGTGTAGGATTCATTTACAGTAACCTCAGACGTTAATGTTAGCAAGATTTATGCTGTTGAAAGTATACGCACACGGAACTTGTCAATTTTCTCAGAATGACGGGGGCAGTGGCAGTGTCCATCAAGTTTTTGCGGTTTAAAGATAGGCCTGTCGTTGACTAGGCGTGGCCAGGTACACCACTTGTTCGCCCTGTCACTTTACATCATAGAGAAGTGACGTCTTTGAAGAGAAGAAGAGAGATCGCCGATTGTTGCTTAGGATGCGCCAGACATATAAGAAAAGAATGGTGTTACGAGCGGGAATGCGCCTTTCCTGCACCCCAAACATGGATGGTGAAATTTGAATTGTTATCCAATCGAGCAAACCTGTAAGCACCTTTAGCGAATTTCCCTGTAGATCGACATGGCGTGTTTTGTCATGCGATAGGTGCTTACAGATTTGCTCGATTTTATCGATCGTTACTGTCGATCGACAATGCCGATCGTTTTTTTTAATCGATGTGTTTTGTCGATCAATAGTTGTGATCGAGCAAATCTGTAGGCATTTTGTGTTGATTCCAAGTGTCGATCGTCTGTTGCTACCACAGTTGCTCGATTTGTTTAATCGCAAGAGTCGAACGACAAAATACGATGGCAATCGTCAGTTGCTATCATATTTGCTCATTTTGTTTGATCGTAAGTCTTTATCGACAATGTCGATCGCCTGTTGCTACCACATTTGCTCGTTTTGTTTGATTGCACGTGTAGATCATCAAAAAATCGATCAAATCTGTATCTTAAATTTTCACCTTCAGGTATTAAAATGCCTGTGAATAACACTGAAAATCACTATCTCTTTGTATATTGAAATCATAAGCGATGAGCTGTAGGCATTCTCAGGCGACAGTAATAGGTCTCCTTTCACAAGGAGCTCCACTGCTACTAAGTGGAGCTCCTTGGAGCAGTAGTTGTCTCTTAGATATAAGCGCTAGATTCATATTGGTGTAGTAAAAACCCATTCTGATTTTTACATTTTCCTTTCATCTTATATAACGTGGCTACCGCTTTTCATTTCATTTGGTCAAAGGAACTTATTCTCGGGTGTCGTCGTCCACAATTGGCTTCCATTATTCCTTTGATCAGGAATTTAAGGGACTTGTCATGTGAGATAAGACGGCCTGAAATATACTTATTATGTTACTACGTATATACTTCTATAATAACGACTTGTAGTAATATTATTATAGGTTAATAATGTTTTTTTAATACTTTATTTTGAAGACTAAATTGATGATGATGACCAAAGAAAAATTAAGAAATGCACAGTAACTTCTATGGTAGTTTTAGTAAGGCAACATCGATTGTTAGTGATAGAATGAAAGAATGACACCACTGCCATTCCATTGACATTCTATTGAAAATCAACTGCCATTGCAATTAGATTTTAGAAGAATAATTGTCTCACCATCGCCCTGAGTCCTTATTGTTTTCCAAGCCCGATGTTGGCGAAATCGTCACGCAAAACGACAGAGCCATGCCTATAAATAACTGCCTCAGTGGCCGAATGGTTACCACGGTTACACATGGACAGCCACGCAGAGGTCCTAGGCCTGGGGGCCGGGAGAAATACCGGGCCATACACATGGCCTACATTTATTTCTCTCGTGAGTTTGGGTGTAATTTGTCGTTGTCGATGTGTATGTCCGTGGCGTCCGCGACATAGTGTGTCCTTAGTACGGGGCTATGAGTGTGTTGCGTTTATTATTATTATATAAAAGTTGAAGTTGAACAAATATTATCATAATTACAATAATAATAAAATAAATCTCAATGGAGCCTCAATGGGATTACAATGAGCAGTGGTTTCAAGAAAATTAGCAGAATTAAGGCCCCAGGTGATGTGGAGGTCAAATGCGTACTTATTTAAGGCGAGACATTTCAATGCGAGCCTAGATTTTAATAGGTGTAAATTAATATGATTATAATTCATATATTCATATTAATTTATACCGCGTAATTAATACATACAATTTTAACTTTTTCATTGAAAAATAAAAACCGACCTCTAAGAATTGCTTATCAGCTTTTTCCGATTTCCATGGGATCCCCTTATCAGATTCTAGCTTCTTAGTGACAAAGGAAAGTGAAAAGTCGACTTTCATTCGCCGAAAATAATTTTTTATTTTGTGATAGCCGAAAAACCCGGAACAGCATCATTGGCATCAAGGACCACCTCGAGAGTATATATACCTTTTCAAACAAATAAAGAATATTCAAAATCGGTCCACAATTCATGGAGAAATCGGTATGCAGTGTACTTAGAACATTTGACACATATATACAGACCGAAATCGACAAGCACCTGATGGCGATCGTGGTGAAGAATATTGACAAGGCAACGGGCGGCGCAGCATCTCGTTAAGCCGCTGGGCAATTTGCAAATATTGGGATCAATGTGAATTTAAGAACTAATAGGGCTTCAGTTGAAAAACAAAAGTTAGCAGGTTCTCTGTGGTATTTAAAGATAAATATCTGCCACATAAAAATTATGTGCTAAGTAAGATTTTTCGATTTCAGGATTTTATATGATCAGACGAAGTACATCCTATCGTGTACCTAATAAACACCTTAGCACATTCTTTAGACAATATATATAAACTGAGGTGTATTGCATATTTTTTATAAGACTTACTTTATAGTAAATATCTAAACCATTTGATATATCAACACAGTTTTACCCGCTTCTTTTGCCGGTCTGGCCAAATGCTTCTTCACACTACGTTTGAAGGACCCGATGTTATAGAGGGGAGGGAATACATGCGCCGGGAGTTGGTTCCACAATTTGATGGTTCGGCATAAAAACGAATTGCCAAACTTTTTAGTGCGGGACGGTATTGAACTGACCGTCCATCTGTGGCAACGCAGTCCGGCACGGGTGGTCCGCTGATGGAAAGGAGAGGAAGGGATAAGGTTGAATAACTCTTCAGAGCACTCACCGTGGTACAGGCGATAGAATACGCTAAGAGACGCTATATCTCTGCGAAGCTGTAACGACTCCGCATGCTCAGTTACATGAGGATTTAGGGCCACAATGAGAAATGACCACAATTAAAAAGGATCACTACTCGAATTGACCTTTTCTTGAATTGGCCATTTCTTGAATTGACCACTTCTTGAAATGACCAGTTTATTTTTCAATTATAAAATAGTTTTTTTACTATTTTTGGACCCTTTCGCCAATTTAGCACCATGCCCAGACATTTAAACTAAAAACGAAAATGAAATGTTTTATTTGCCTGTTTTTGTCAAATGATTGCGAAATCCAGTTGCGATGGACGAAGAGACCCTCTCTGGAGGGAATAGTAAGCAATATCTAATGTACGTCCTTAAAGGTCCATCGTCAAACTTGTGGTAATGTTTCTAATCCGAAGCCGAAATATATTGGATTGTAAAAGTGGTCAATGCGAGAAGTAGCCATTTCAAGAAGTGTTCTTTTTATAAAAAAAAAATGGTTATAACTATATAGGTGCTTAAACAAATTTCTACATAAAAGTAAAGAAAAAAAAATCCAAAAGTAATTAACCGAGATGTCAACTTACGACCATATTAAAGTTAGTCTAATCTGCGTAACGTCGTCTTAGACTGAATACCTCGTATGGGATTTCTATGTAATTTTTCGGGACAAAGATAAAAGTGTAGTGTAAAATGTAATAAGCCCAATAATGTTTATAGTTAACATTTTAATTACTTAAATTATATCTTTTTCAGAAACTGTATTATTTTAATAATATATTTGAGCAGCAAGTTTTTCTTAAAAAAATCAGAAACGCATTTGCGATGTTTTCACTCTAAGGCGACGATAAACACTTTTGTAAATTCTTAGATCTCTTATCACATCTTCCTTTTGTCCTTTATCTAATGGATGGTCAAAATGTGAATACATTTCCCAAGAAAATATCTGAGAAATTAAAGTAAACGCTGTAAAGAGCCCGAAACTTAGTTTGTTTTACAATTAGTATAATAATCGTTAATTAACAATTTACTGACTACTTTATTTTTAGCTTATATTTATGGAAATATTCTACACCTTGATTTATTTTTATAAAGTTTTATTATAGGTAACCTTAAGTACCATAGAAATACATGACCAGAGAACAAAAAAGTAACGAGATTGGACACTCTCCGGTATCTAAAGCTAGAGAGGCGTCCCTAGCTCTAAATAGCGCACCGCGCAACGCACATTGACGGTCACATTGACTGAACGACAACAAGGCTGTCGGCGAGCCGTTTTCGCGCTAAGACGGCTTTGAATATTTTTCATTTATTTTCATTACGAAACTTGTACGTCTTACGTTACCATTTATAATGGTCGTGAATTGTGCTGTGAACGCCTATTTATTGTCATCTGTGTGGGTTAAAGAGAAGAGTTTCTCTCGTTTTCCGAAAGATGAAACGAAGATGACAAAAACTTATGTCTGAGACTCATTCAGTTATTGTTTTCTTCATTAAGTGCTTTTAATGTATTTTTTAAATAAATCTTCAATATTATTCTAGTTAGTGAATTAATGAAAAATATTTATTTAATTTATTTATTTATCTAACAGGAAGATCAACAGCTTAAGACTAACTTAAATGAAAATAGTAACGACTGAGAGCCAATTATAGATTCTCACAAATAGAAATATAATAAAAAACACTTGGATACACTATTTAAGGTATAAAACAAAACATAACTTATTTATAAAATATAAAAAAGACACTTGCAGTTGTTGTTAGTTAAAGAATTGCCCACTCGATGCTCTCCTTGCCGAAATCGCACTGGTATTAAAAAGATCCAGATCGAATGAATTACACATAATGTTAAAATTGTTACTTGCACGCCACATAAACTCATTTTGCCTATAATTAGTACGAGCGGGTGGTAGAAACAAAAGTGAATTGTTTCTTAAAGATTTAGATGGAACTCTCAATGATATTTCTGACAATAAGTCTGGACAGTATAATATAATATTATATCGATATAAATACCTAATGAACATATGTAATTATTAGGATTTTATTAATAGAATTTAAAAGATAACAGATTCGCGTTAGAATTTTCGTATTGCCGCTCTGACCACGTAACATAATTGTAACAAAAAATGATGGGTAACCCTGCCACTTCACTGACACATTTGCGCGTGTGCAGATTGCGCCTAATTTTCGATCGTTGTATGAAGTGTCCGGGATGTGACATAACTACAAGTAAACCTTTTGTAGAGAGCTCCTTGTGAAAAAGTTCATTCAGGAAATTACTTCCATGTTATCTATTTCTGTCACCAATGAGTAATGTGTTTCGGTTTTGAAGGGTTACCGCGTGCTGGTGAATTTACAGGCACACGAGTCTTGTCGACTTCTACCTCAGGGTAACGGGCGCAGTGGCACTGTCCCTCAGACCTTTGCGATTTAATAAATAAATAATAATAATAAATAACGCACACACTCAACATAGCCCCACACTAGGGAAACCCTGTGCCGCGGGTGCCATGGACACACACATAGAAAACCACAAATTACACCCAAACTCACGAGAGAAATAAATGTAAGCCATACAAACATTTCTCCCGGCCTGGGAATCGAACCTGGGACCTCTGCGTGGCAGTCCGGCATGGTAACCGTTCGGCCACGGAGGCAGTTAACTTAATTAATGCTCTGAGTGACACTGTAACAGCCATGGACAGGAGTGTGCTTACCAACAAGCACATGATTCGTTCGTCTCGTCATTAGATATCATAAAAAAGAACCTAACCGAAAACAACAACATTAAACAACAAAAAATCTTGTCATGCCGATGCCTTACTTTCTCAAACACGTATCTGATAAAGAGTGGTTATTCAGGAGATGGCACAACATTCTATTTATTTTAAATTTCTTATCATTACTTTATGAATAGGCAAAAGCCAGAGTGTGAATATGAAGGAAATGTTATGTGACATCAGACTGCAAAATTTGTATATACAATGCAAATATACGAGCTGCACGCTACACGAGCGCCTCGATGACTGTACCGACAGTAGTGTATTTTGAACTAACTTCAAAAAAGGAGGAGGTTCTCAATTCGACTGTACGTTTTTTTTTGTATGTATGTTACGCGATAACTCCGGTATTTGTGAACCGATTTTCATGATTCTCTTTTTGTTGGAAAGGGGGTACTTCCATAGTGGTCCCATTTCATTTTGATGAAAGTCATCCACCTAGAAGGGTGGCTGTTCACGCATAAAGATTAATTTCTATAAATACCGCCTAACTTTAATTTAGGAGCAATTACTTATATGGTTGATTTTGCTATTTCTTCAATTCAAGGCATTTTTCTCTCGATATACTTTGAGTAGGGAGAACCGATTTTTATTATCTCCAGTGTCAAGTCCTGTATAGTGGCGAACTAGGCGATATTTCAATAAAACTTAGCAAATAGACGTAATTCCACGTACTTTTGAGGTCGGTTTTTTTAGTACTCTGTACTGAGATTATGTCTATTATTACCTGTTCATTATTATTATACCAATATAGTTATTAAGGTTTTGTTTACTAACAATCTACGGACCATTTAGTTGTCTGAAAGTAAAGATATTTTATTTATTTATTAATGCATTTTTTACATTTCAGTTACTGTGGTTTAAGATACGAGTTTGAGAATAAAAATTAAAAAATAATGTACACACTCAACATAGCTCCGCACCAGGAAACCCTGTGTCGCGGGCGCCATGGACACACAGACAACTACAAATTACACCTAAAGTCGCGAGAGAAATAAATGTCTCTGCATGGTAACCGTTCGGCCACGGAGGCAGTTAAAGAAAGTAAGGCGATGTCAATAGATGCAGTATAATTGTCTAATTTATCTTACCTTTCTTGTTTATTCTGACTTGAGAGAAATCTCCAATTTCTCAAATCGGAATCAGAGAGAAATTGAATTAAGGGATATGTTACTAAAACTACGTCTATACCGTAGGAGATGAACCGCGCAAACTCTGAGGTAGGAATATTTTATCATAAATTTACATACGGATTCGTCAATGGGATGTCTAACAGTGTCCCGCCTTTGTTACGGAATAAATTACACTTTAAAATTTCTGATCTGGTTCACATTTTTGATCCCTAAGATTTGACTTACTTATGTTTACAACACGGGTCATTGTGGCTATCGAACCAAAATATATACTCGTGAACGCTAAATTTACAACACTCATATGACCCACTGGCAAAAAAAATGTTCTAAGGTGAATTGGATTCCCAGTGTATTGAGAAGTGCCTCTAGCGACGATCGCTAAAAATATCGATACAGCTATCTAAGGACAGTAGATCGTGGAGACGATAAGTCATGAACAACACCTTAAAACAGTTTTTTTACAATACCTAGTGCCGGGACAAGTCGTGCACCTGGTGGTAAGCGTCATTACTATGTTCCAGTTTCGAAGGGTTAAGGGTGCTGGTAAAATTACAGGCACACGGGACTTGTCAACTTATGTCTCTTAGTGACGGGCGCAGTGGCAATGCCCCTCAAATCTTTGCGAAGTAGATGAAATTCAAGCCAAGCTAGCCCGCGTACTCAGAACTCTCATTAAATTAAAACGTGAAAGCTAAACAAATAGAGCGTATTTTGCCATGACAGTTAGACGCATGCGGTCGCTCCGCGGCGGCAACACGGTCTCCGCTCTTCGACCGCGCGGCGGCCGCACGAGGTGAGCGCATTGAAATGGTTGAATGGTTTTGGATCTTCCAAGTAGATCTTCCATGGAGCTGACAAGAATACTTCGATAACTACGGAAGTCCGTTAAAATTCACATTTTTTCCTTTTGTCTCTTTGTTAAAAGAACAGCACTCATATTACCGTCCGCATTTCTAGACTAAAACTTAATTTCATTATAACTTCTTACTCTCATATTACTAACTATTTACTCTACACGATAACTACATTAAACTAACCAAGTAGTGAAACTTAAAAACATTCCCCAAATGTAATTAGAAATGAAAGTTATAGTTATTTGCCGCCACCAAGATTTGAACAGTCGACCGAGTTGAGAAACTACCGTTCTCCCGTTGGCATACCACCACTTTAATACATTTTCAGGTTTGAACTATCAGATTTTTTATAGAGCTTAGCGACGAGACGTGAGAATGTCATATGCCTGGTGGTAAGCGACACTCCTGTCCTTAGTTCTTGCAGTGCCAATTAGAGTTTTAAATTGCAAACATCTAACAAGCATTGCACTGCGCCCTGAAACATAAGTTGACAAGTCCCATGTGCCTGTAATTTTACCAGCACCTTACCCTTCAAAACCGGAACACAATAATGCTGACATTACTGCTTGGCGGTAGAAATAGTTAAGGTGGCAGTACTTCCCTGGACGAACCCTTTCACAAGTAGCTCTACTGCTACTAATTATTATATAAATATTTTTTTGTACAAAGTAAAAAGTATCAAATGTATATTTTAACTATTCTTTTTATCAAACAAGCCTAAAAAAAATATTTAAACACAATTTATATACGAATTTAGAATTTGTGGCTTGTGACTCTCTTTCTTCCGAAGGCAGGATATGTCACCTCATGTACATCAGTACATCAGTACTATCATACACGCTCTCCATTTAAGAATACTCTGGATCTAGCCAAAACAAAAGTACTTATTACAATATCTGTTGAATAATAAAAAAGCACAAAAATAATTTGGCATAAAAATTGTAACACCTTAAATAAAAAACTAAGAAATTTTCAACGTAGTAAACGTTGTTAAAGGAAAACTGAGATGTTCGTAAAGTTTTCTCTGACTTGTTGGTAAAGAAACGTGCTGAGGTAAAACGTTATACTTCAAAAAAATATGAAGACTCTATTTTGAGTTGAAATTTATTAAGCGCTAGAGCTGTATTGAACTAGTTAGAAGAACTGTTCCCCTTCTTATCGTACCAACAGCATACATTATATTCATAGTATTATAATGCTAATGGGGCTATCGCGACACTGAGTGCATCTGTTCATGGAGGCACACACAGATGGCTTTCAAGCCATTATTCGCAAGAGGGCTGCCTCACTACAAGTACGCGGCAGCATCCTAGCCGTTATTGCCAACAGGTTGGACTACCTCTACCAACAATATTGGGTGCAACTACACGTGTGTAAGGTAGTGGTCTAGTCGTGGCATTTCTCTAGCATTCAGTCATTTTGTATTGTGGTAACCATAGTACGTAAGAAACATTTACTGTATTATTAACATTACTATGGATCATGGTCTGAAATAAATAATTCTATTATATTTTAATAATATAAGCGTGGTAACTCCGTACAAACGTAGCAGCGTGACTTGTATGTGTGCGCGCCCGCCGCGTGTCCTGTACGGCCGCACACATTCGTATAATCTCGCTATGCATTCGCGTTGTACAGCGGTGGTCATCCCACGCGCAGAGATTGGCAAGCGTCAGGGGTTAAAACACGTTCACACCCAAGAACGAGGGCAAATACTATTTATAATTATATACAGGGTCCGTCCCAAAAGTATCGAACATTTTTTTTGGGAGTGTTGCCGAACGGCGGGAAGCGCTCCGCTTGGCAACAGAAAGTGGTGGGGGGATCTAGCCAATACAGCGCGACCGGTCGCAGTTGGCTCCGAGCACCTGGAGCGGCAGGACGTGCGTTCGCGTAGAGCTCTAAACGACACCTCGTCGAAGTTTTTAAAAGTAGCGCGATGACGGATCCGTTAGAACAGAGGTACGCAGTGAAATTTTGTGTTCTACTCGGCAAAAATACTGTGGAAACCAACGAGATGATTAAACAGGCCTTCAAGGACAAAGCCTTGTCCGAATCCTCGGTCAGGAAGTGGCACAAGATGTTCCGTGACGGAAGGGAAGAGGTGACCGACGAAGCCCGCTCTGGTCGTCCTTCAACATCGCGGACCGACGAGAACGTTGACCGTGTGCGTCAGCTTCTCAACGAGGATCGTCGTCAAGGAGTGCGGTTGATAGCACAGACCCTCAACATCGCCAAGTCGACCGTGCATCGCATCGTGACCGAGGAGTTGCACATGCGCAAGCTACGACGAGGGCGCTGAAGGACCTACCCGTTGACGTCTTCCAGGGGGCCTTCCGGGCATGGAAAACTCGCCTACAAAAGTGCATCGATGCTGAAGGGTGTTACTTTGAAGAGTACTAATGTATGGTACCGATAAGTTCAATAAAAGTATTTTTCCTGAAAAATGTTCGATACTTTTGGGACGGACCAGATATGTGTTGCGTTTAATTGAATGATATTATTACAAAAGTTTATTGCTTTCTGATGTAGACGATTCGATTTGCATTTCTATTTAATCGATTCACTTGAAAATTGCAACGAAATAAATTGGTACAGAAAATCGTTAGATCGTATAAACTTGAATCGATTTTCATAAAAATCGAATCATAATGTGCATCGTTAATAGTAAGAATCCACAGAATTGCAATGTGGGTATTGTGTGAAGTTGCCTCTATTTTACGCCTGTCATTGTGCTGACTTCTTCTTCTTCAGTCCTGATCATAGCAACGCTTTGCGGTAGTAATTGGTAAGGCAGCGGGTTCTTTTGAGATAACCCTATCACTTTCCTTATCACTTTCTCAGTCGCAAATATAATAATAACATCATAATTCATAACCAAACTCTTTCCTCATTACTAAATTTCGTTCAGACGTTAAGTGAAAAACTTTGGCAGCGTTTGATCGTCAGTTGTGGGAAATTTAAATAAATTCTCAACAATCATTTAAGCTTCTACGAGTTTCAGTAGGAATATATCGAAGTTCCAAGTCAAAGTAGATAATTCCTCTTGGGTAATTGCATTAAAAAAAACTTAAATTCAGTAGCCCCCGATACAAAACAATGTACTTCAACAAGTTAATAAAGTCACCATTATTTTGTAAGATAAAAACCCTTCGAGATCATATTTTATTTTTATAAAATAATATAAGCGCACATTTGACCTCCATCTCACCCGGTGGAAAGTGACGATAAGGTCGACGATGGAGCATGCACACCTAAATCATGCCTATTCACACTCGCCTTGAAAAGGCCCAAGTTACACCGTTCATGGAATAATAAGTCTGCAGGCAGGAAATTCCATTCCATAGCTGTTCGCCATAATATAAATGTGGAAGCGTAAAGCTTCGTGCGAATCTTTAAAATACCCACAACATTGGGGTGGAACCCAATACTTCGTCATGTCCCCCGGTGGTCCCCGGTGGTGAAAAGGGTAAGGCGGAATTAAATCGTGTAATTCTCTCTGTGATATTCTGTAGAATACCGATAAGCAGGCAATTTTACGGCGGTGTTCAAGGCTTTGCAGCTTCGCCTCTACTAATTCCGAGTCACCTATAAGCCTCTTGACACGCTTGTCGATTGATCCAAGGTGGCCAATTGGTATGTAGCAGAAGCAGTATTCTCTCACAGGCAACCGTATGAACAGCGTTTACAAAAATTCAACATGGTTACCTTGCGTGATCGAAGGTTTTTGTTGGACTTGTGTTTCCTGCACAGGCTCATTAATGGACTGGTCCAAAGTAGTGATTTACACGAATGCATTTCTCTGAGTGTCCCGTATAAATATCCTAGAAACACAATAACAAAAATTTTCTATACCCCCCCTTGTAAAACCAATCTTGGCCTTCATTCCCCTCTGACTAGGATTTTGAGCGAGTACAATACGATTAACAGTAAAATCGAGGACTTAGATGTGTACCACGACAGGATAAATATTTTTGTCAATAAAATTTCAAAATTATTCAAATTCGAGCAGTAGGTATTGATAACGTTAATTTAAATTAATTTAATATTAGTTGTTTAACCCTTTAACCCTTCTATTATAAATGCTATGTACACCGTAATTGTCATATATATCAGATGTAATTCCGTATGTTGAATGTTGAAATGTTGTAATATATATGATGTAGTACTTAATAAATAAATAAATAAATAAATAAATAAATAAATAAATAGCAGAGCCATCCCATTGGTGGCAGCAGTACTCCATACACGACCGGTTTTGTGCTTGGTACAGCTGAAGCAACTGTCCCGGCAGCTCAGCGGTAGCAACTGTTAGTCGTGCGGAGCGCGAAGGGAAGTGAGCGTGCCTACATCTCCAGTACCTATCTGGAAAATAGGGAGGGTGCTGTACGTGCACCCGGCGTGGCTCACCTAAGGCTCCAGCCTTACAGAGAACCGGATGAAGTCCGTGCAAATGAGCTGATCCAGGGTTAGGACCTGACTTAGATGATCCCTGTGCGGGTTCGCTCGCACAGGTCATAGTGCCATTCCCGCATAACCAAGAGTTTGATAGGGAGAGGCACTACGAACAAAACTTATGTAGAAAGATATGGGATTGACCCGGTGTAAAATAACGCCTCACCTTGGAAAGGATGCCAAGCCTAATGAGCCCAAACACGATAAGTTATTTTCTGTAGTTGAGGAATTGGGTAGTCCATATGCAGGGTTGATTCCAGTATTAGATCAAGGTCACCATATTATTGTAATGTCATCGTATTTCTATAGCACATTTTACCTTGGTCCAGGTGAAAGGTTTTGCAGGCGCGGTTGTGCGGCTGTACGCGGGGCGCGCGGCGACCATGCTTCTGGTGCGATTAGTTAATTTGGAGGAAACTGAAGTTGGCGGTGTTGTAGATGTATAAAAAAAAAGTGTAGAAAACAGCAACAGTGATAGCGATGATTATGACAATTATCAGCAGAAGTTGGGCGATTATAATTTTCTCTTTTTCTTTTTTACCAAGCGGGCTGGAAAACACTTTGCACTGGGTAGACGACATATTTTCTCCCGTGTTTGTTATCTCCTCAATGTGCAGAAAGTTACTGCTATATCGGGGTCCCCTGTACTAGGCGGGCTGTGTTCTTCATGTCGGGTTGTGTTATTCCAGTCGGGGTATTCTTCGTCGTCGGGGTCACCGGCTTACCATGGCGCAGGTGAAAGGCGTTGGTTGTCACCACTTCGCCATGGTAGTTTGGTGGAGTATGATAGACGAGTCGTGGGTTGGTAAAATACTGTGTAATATTTTGTTTGAGCTACTTATTTATACTAATTTGGTACGTGTGTCTTATGCTGATTGACAAGGCATGGTTGTTACTTTTGCTTGCACTAAGACATGCCTGAATGTCGGAATAGCGTTAGGCATTCTGGCCCGTCTGTGGTTGCTACACACATATATAACGAATTTCAGGTCTACACAACCTACATAAATGACAGGACATAGACAAGAGCTTGAAACTTATTGTCTTCCTCTTTTTGTGCTAGTGGTAAAAAACTATCCAAAATAACTAACTATTCGTATTAGTTACGAATCCGAGACTATACAAAACTAGAAAAAATCGGACCCACTACGGACGTCGCTTGTGCACTAACTCCAATTCGAATTCGAGAACATACGAATATCGCTTGTACACCTAGGGATAAAATGATCTCTATGACATTTCGGACCGTGTTTCTAACGAATACGAATCGGTTACAGAGCGCGAATCGCTTTCCGCAGTAATGCTCACTTTACTGTTTAGCGGTAAAAATATATATGGTGACTGGACGAACTCTTTGACAATGCGCTCTACTTCTATTAAATTTATTAATAAAATGATACCTGTGACATTTCGAACCGTCATTTCTCGGATTCGGAACTAATACGTATCGGACGTGACGCGCATACGCTATAACCCGAGGGCCACGAGCCGCGACGCTCCTAGCGAATTCGCTTGACGATACAAGCATCAGCATCGAGCGTCAATTAGAAATATATGATTTTATATACGAACGGCCACAAAGTATCGCTGCAACTTGTCGCGAACTCGCTACGAGCGAATTTGCACGAGCGTTATGCGCGTTATCAATCGCTCCACGCGATCCGACAGAAGCGGTCATCGCTTATCTAATTATGAATAGAGAAGAATTTATAACGGCAGTATAAGATCGGCTTGCGTTGTGGATAGGTTAATGAAGGTAGTAAAAGAAGTTTCGACCTATATTTAATATTTTAAGTTGACAAGTGGTAAGTTGTGGTGTGAAAGTACCAACTGCTCGGGTTTGTTTATCAATAGCTGATTTAGTTGTTCTTCATACCGGGGATCGGCCTAAGCGGGAGACTGGACACATCGATATAGTTCATCACAGTGTTGCCAATAGTAACGATCAAACTGTCGATGCATCAGCAACAGATAGATTAAACAAAATGATAAAATGTTAGAATCCCCACATTTTCCCCACAAAGCGCCAATCCCCACAAAATCCTAAATCGAGTTGAAATTCGTTGAAATTCAAAAAATTTGGGGAATTCCACAAAAAAGTACAAAAGATATTTTGACGCTTTCAAATTGACGCTCTCATCGAATAACGTTTCAAACGCAGCGATATTTTCGTGGCCGAGGCACTAAAGATAAATTTATTGCGTCACAAATCTGAAAATAATGTAATAATGGCAAAAGACCACTAATGTAAGACGAAGAAGCGGAGAAGCCGCGTTTCAACAATCAATTTGAAAAATAAAGACAATAATGCCATCTGATTGTACTTTAGCTTGCTCTCACCTGCTTACGTTACCGTTCCGCATTGTTATTTTAATTTTAATGTGCATTTAACATATTTCATTTTGTCTTATTATTGATACAAAGAACAAACGCAAAGAAAAATTCCTTCGATCTTTCTGGATTCGAACCAGTACTGTTTGCCAGACCGGGGCTAACGCCCAATTACGTAATACTATTGGTTGCTAAGAGACAAGATTTTCTGCTTGGTAGATTATGGACTTTATTGTGGACGTAAATAGAATGAAAATTGAAACCAAATATGCCTATAGTGGACTAGACAGTAATTCACAAATAAAACGAGAGTACAAAGTTAGACTTAATTTCATTTCCCTCTCACACAAAATAAGTCCACATAAAGAATGCAATTCAGTATGCTATTGTATTACCACTTTTTCTACAAAAGTTTTCTGTAGAATTTCTAATTGGAAGAATTTGAGAAACAATAATAAACACACCTCTGACGATGTGACCTCCTTACATCGTCATCCTACCTTTGCCACTGAATCATTCTTTAATTCCTTTGCCTCGCCATTCTGATTTTGTTTTGTTCCACCGTCATTCCCTGCTCGATCGCGGCAGCGTAAACAGTGCTGTTAAGTATTTCAATTGCTTCTAATTTTGATTCCTTTACCAGTTTCAATACCGATTTGTAATAGCTATTACTAATCATGTGCCAATTTGTAATAACTACTGCTAATCAGGCTCCAATTTTAATACCAATCTGTAGTACCGCGTAACTCGGCCCTTTTGAGCTTTTCCTTTCCATTTTCTTTTCTTTACCATCAACTTACAATAAATTTGACCTGAAGTTTTTATTTTATTACCTGGTCACGGCCCATTAGGGTTTTCAACCTTTTCATGTCTACTGTTTGACGTCGTCAAAGTCAAAGTCAAAGTCAAAGTCAAAGTCAAAGTCAAAGTCAA
>NW_020653477.1:1817690-1825075 GCF_003589595.1 Hyposmocoma kahamanoa
TCAAAGTCAAAGTCAAAGTCAAAGTCAAAGTCAAAGTCAAAGTCAAAAATTATTTATTCCATAGGTAAAAGGCTAATGCTCGTTCGCTACGCTGACCTCTCTGAGAAGAACGAGCAAGAAACTCTAGGGATTGCTCTTTTCAAATAAACTTAAATGCTATGGAATACACTTTGAATCAAATTTGTGTGGATTCTGGAGCCATGTCGTCTTTCCATACATCTTTATCTAACACGTAGTCTTCAATTTTATAATATGATAGGAAATGACAAACTTAATATAAGATTCCAATCTTATTGTAAAAACGTATACAGTTCCCAATAAAAGAGTTGTTTACCTAGGTTAAACGAAATCGTGGTACCATGGGTTTGGACTTAGCTCTAAAGTTAATATTATGGATATCTTCTTTCTTATTGAAATTATGTATATTTTTACGGGCATATAAAATATTTGCGTAAATGTACTGTGATGCCACACTCATGATACCAGTCTCCTTAAACTTTTCTCTGAGAGAAACCCGAGAGCCTAGACGGTACACAGAACGAATCGCTCGTTTTTGCAATACAAATATGGTTTGAATATCTGCCGCTTTACCCCACATGAGAATCCCGTAGGACATTATATTACGGAAGTAACTAAAGTAAACTACTGCGTATGCAGCGGAGCTTAATCTGCTGGCCAGGGAAGATATATCTTCTTTCGTTCTTTAAACACCAAGCGAACGCTTCAATTCTAAAGGTATAATAAATAACGCATGCGACCCGCGCTGTACGAGCGCACAGCAAGATTATACGAACATATGCGTCCGTACACGGCGCGAGAAGGGCGTTCACACATACAACCCGTGTTGCTACGTTTGCGTTTTTACGTTTGCTATGTAACACGTTACTGCAAAACATACTTTGAAAACCAAGTAACTTTGCAAACTCTGGACAATTTACGCATTACGCTAAAATTGACACCGGTCTCTTGTTTAGAAACGCATAAGATGCTGCATTACATAACATAAACACTGTTCGCATCGATACCAAGGTAGACGGCACTTAGGTGTAGTTCACCACCTACCCTCATTTATTTTAACATTCATATTGCTGTTCTTTTTACCCTGCTGCAACTGAAGACTGTTCGTAGTTGGGATAATCTACGACTAACTATCGTGGGTAACATGCGTCCGCCTTGAACCATCCATCGACGTAGACTTAATGCACTCTGCGTAGTTCTATTTCGCTGTGTGTGAAATATCGCTTCTGTTTTACTGTGGTATTGTACTGTACTTAAACACTGTTCGGTAATAAATCAAGTTATCATCATCGCAACTGGTGGAAGTTGAGGAAGAGCGCTGCTAAGGACATCATACGAGCACGAAACCAACTCTAAGATCAGTGTAGTATAGTTCAGTTGTTCAGCACTTCTTTTAGCTGCCGATCCGTCTTTCTCCAGACATTCCTTTCCATACTTCTCTTCTTAAAAGGGTCACAACGAAAGAACCACCTACCAACCCGCTTGTATGCGATGAGTACAGTAATATAGCTTGACTGCTGTGCTGTTGCAAACCCCAATCATAGTTTTACGTCTTCATCTATTACACCAGTTACTAAAATTTTTGCCAAGTTTGTTTTGTATAGTATGATTTTATATCTTTATAAAAATTTCCTCTACGCAAATGGGCGTGTTAAACGTGTTCCTTATGCAGAACATGTTTGATTAAAACAACGAAAATGACACAGACATTTCATTTCACTGTTTATTGTTTGTGTTGCTTATTTGCTTTCTCAGATTGAAATTTCCACAATGAAGACGTTGCAAAATGTATGTTGTTTTCTGTTAATTAGGAATTTAATAAGTCCAATAGAAATTTTTCATTTTATTTTAAAACAAAAGAAAGAGAGGGAGATGCTCTGCTAGTTTGGTCATCTAGAAAGAATGGACGTTGGTTATCTACCTACCGAACTGGTGAAATATATATACCAACAAATAATCTATTTTCACTTTGCATAATAACATTTGAAATAATTTTTAATTTAAATAGAAAAAATTTTTAGAAAAATAGCCATTCGGTATTCGTCGCGACTTCTGGTGCACCAATAAGTACTAAATATCCGATAACGCTGTTTTGTATTGTGGTTAGCAGTCCCCTTGAGTTTATTACCATGATATTATGTAGTCTTGTTTGACAGTTTGGTTTCAAATTGAAATTCTTAATTTAAAAGTACTTGTTCTTGGCGCTTTTTCTTTGATTTATCATTGTTTTATGTATTTTTAGTGCTCGTCCACATCACTTACTTTGTTTCTGTTCTTAAGTGAACTGTAAATGGCTTTGGCGTTACTAACTCCTCATTTTCACCCTCCTTGTCATAAATAATGCATTTGTATGTCGGTAAGTTTCGAGATAATGATATCAAATTTTTTTTTGGTAATTTTTATCACAACGAACTTAATAACAATAAAACTGAAACAAAAACGATTATATGGGTTTGTAGATCTCGTTTCGCTGGTACCAGGTAACTCAATTTGGCTAAAAATGGCGATTACGTTAGTTATTATAAAGAGGGCAGATTAGTTCCCCAACATAGCTCACAAGAACATTTAAAATTTCATCAATGCAAATAAATAAATGTAACTTTTTCATTAAAAACAAACTGACCTCAAAAGTTTGATTATCGGCTGTTTTCGTTTTGACTGGACTGTTACGGACTCCTTTGTATATCTTATATTTTCTTTCCTGGTAGTCCTGATGACGGCGATTTGTTGATTATACATATCGTGTCAAGTGAAAAGTCAACTATTATTTGCGGAAAATAATTAGTGATAATTTGTGATAGCCAAAACGAACTCAGAACTGCATAATTGACCAGCTCAAGGGAATACCCTTTCAAACAAAAGACTTTCAAAATCGGTACGCAATTCATGGAGAAATTGGCGAATGCACGGACGTGTATTCACCAACGACCCCCTCATCGGATTCTGACTTGGCGCCAAAGGGACCACCACGAAAATGCACCCGTCCAAACAAAAAAGGATTTTGAATTTTTCAAAATCGGTCCACAATTGACGAAGATATCTGAAAACATACTTACAAAAAACACAGCCGAACGTATAACCTCTTGGTTAAAAACCAATAAATGAGAGATGGAAAATTTGACACCATTTACTCCGACAGCCTCACAATAAATTTATTCACTAAAATGCCTTCTCCTATAATCAAATGTAAAATTAAAACAAATATTTCGATTGGTTTCAACTGAGTGTTTTGAGGTGACGTGAAATGAGGCTGCGTACAAATTGAGCAGTCGGTCAAATCCACATGCGGCCGCTGCCATGAATATCGATGCAATGAATAACGACGTGAAAAATTATAAAGCCGTTAGGAATTATAAGCTGTGGATGATGTTCTAGAACATTTCTTTTGTATCACAGATCTTCTTATCGTGTCGTGAAATCATTTTCCAATCGGCATAACGTACTCGACTATTGTTACCCAGGGTGTGCCAGACAACTCCGTATTACAGATGAAAAACACATAAATTTAACCCAACACGTCTCTTATGATGTAATGAAAGAAATGGTTTTCAATCAAATAGATTTTTTAGTTTATTCGACAAATTTCTAATTGAATCAATGACAACATGATTAAACTCATTACATAAAATTGTTGTAGCAATGGTTGTACTTGTTGATATAATCGTTGTGTTTGTAAAGTAGCATACGCTGTTGATGACGATCGAGGATGTTTAGTGTATTCGTATTTTTGCGCCGGTAGGAATGTTGAAATAACGATACAGTTACTATAAACCGTTATGACTTCATTCGAGTCATAGCACACACAATAATTTATAAAATTAATTGTTGTGAAATTACCCCGTTGAGCGAAGGAAAACTTTCAAAGATTTCTCACAGGTGACGCTACTGCAAAACAGACAAATTGTAAAACATAGATCTGTAATAAACGCATAGAAAAATTCGTAAAGCCTACTCGATCTGTAGCTCAGCAAAACAGACGCAGATTCGATTCTTGTCAGATCAAAGGAATTTTTCTTTGTGTTTAATCCTTGTATTAATAATTATTACACAATAATTTTCTGGTATTCATCTGTTATCCTAGAAATATACGCTGACAATGGTGTTCGAAGACGTTCTGATTGTCTCTTTTCTAACAACAGAAATAGTGTTTGTAAGCACTAGATTACAAGTTCAAACTTCGATATAGATCTTCAAGAAGTTTTGTGATAATTTAATTATTAATGGAATGTCTTGTCATTGGACTTTGGTGGTAAACTATTGCCTAAGACTCTTAAAGGAGTTGCCACACTTATTAACACAGAATCGCATTGATTCGTACCAACGTGTCTCGACATATTGGCGATGAACCTGGGAGTATACTACTGTTTTCCGTCCGACATCAACATTAAAAGACGCATGATACGAATGACGTTTCATATTTGACATTGACACTAACGGCGAATCGGCGACAAGTAACATAACGCTCATAGCTCCGCAGTAGGGAAATCCTGTGTCACGGGAACCACAAATTACATCCAAACTCACGTGAGCAGCTCTGCGTGACAGATCAGCATGGTAACCGTTCGGTCACGGATGCAGTTAAAAATAATCAGTGTGGTTAAACACTTAAAGACTATTCCGCATTAATACGTTTAGTGACTCCCTACAAAGAACCGTCTAAGGAACCATTGCACCTTCAGTGGTAGTGAATATCCTGCCTACTAAAGAGTTTTATTTAACGGAATCTACTTGTTTCAGATTATGAAGCCTCGGGTGGGGCTTTGCCTCGTTCTGGCGCTATGTGGAGTGCGGGCGTGTTCTTTCTCACGCATATAGTTGTGTGCCAATTTGCCACAGGTGAGTAACTCATGTAGGTCAGTAACAACCGACCAACGCGAACTTACCATGACCAAATTGAAGACGTCCTAAAGGAAGGCCAGGTCAAAGGTAAGATACGTGTCAGAATCGTAGCAAGGGTCCCCTCCTGTTGCCTCGGAATATCCCTATGGGGAAAAGGCGTGAAGTATATCCGCTCACGCGATGCGCTCCTCGTACCGCAAAATGGCGGCAATTTGGTTTCGCAAATTAGAAAAGCATTCAGTTTAAATACAAGTTTTTATAAATAAAAATTATTATTCTGCATTGCTAAATAAATACCCTCCGTACTACCAACAAAAACATCTCAAATAAAATGCAGTAATACACCGCCAATCCTGCACTTAAAAAGCCCTAATGAAATTTTTGGTGTACTTGAATAAATATGATAATATTCCGTTTGAGTGGTTCTAACGTTTATTATGTTTATTATAACGTTTATTACTCCTTGAAGTATAGTTTATAAACATTTATATTCAGGGTAAACTTAAAAATCGCTACTTACGATATGTTTTCAATAAATAAACACCGAAATATCAAGCCCAAACAATAATTCACACGATTGTCGTGACGTATTTTTGAAGTTGTTTATTTTTTTAAATGACAGACCCAGGCATTAAAAACTTTATGGTTTGCTAGAGTAGTTACCGAAATAGCAATTAATATTAGTTCTTTTACCTGTTATAACTTCGATATCCGATAAATCGGTATAAAATCATCACCGGCACCTCTAGGTGTGGTATGCGTCTACGGCTGCATGTATCGCGTGAGCGGTTATGTATGAGTAACTCATAGTCTTTCGCCTCCTCTTCATATATGCCCTTAGGATATTCTCAATCTGATCGAGACATGTTCGAGGTCTACTTCTCTCTACGTTTCCGTCGATATTCTCTCTATAAATTTGTGTCTTCAATCTATTAACATACTTTCTACATGACCAAACCATCAAGCATCTCATCAAAGATCCTGGTCACCACGTCATCTTTCACACTGTAATACTTTCTTCTTTCTTTTCTGTTATATAAATACGTTTCTCGTCAGTGACGAAGCGATAAATCTAGGTGGCTTACGATCGTTAATTTACCTGACCGAAATTTCGGTTCTGGGAAGTCTTTCCTTTCTAAAGAGACTTTTTTACAACAAGTCATAATGATATTGTGTATTATATTCAATATTAGATAAGGACAAAAATGCGATGTATTCTTGTACTTTTAAAATTTTCATAGTTGTCTGAGATTGAGTTCAGGTAAAATGAGAAAGTTTTACTTTGTAACTCCATTAACCCTACTCAGAAAGACGTAAACAAAAAGTTGGACTCTGTAATGTTAAAAAATAAATATCTGGAACAAAGATACACAAAACAAAGATCACATTTTTCCAATTTTATATGGTAAAATAAAAATTCCCAAAAGGCATTCTCCATTTTCACTTTTACAAGAATGAATTTCTTTTTTCCGTCCCACACAATCAATCAAATTGCTGTCAATACCAGCTCCTAACTCTCACTCTATATTTATTATGCTACGACAAAGTTTGATATTATATTACTTACATAAGTATACTACTATATAATGTAATCATAAAGCGTGCAAAATATAACAAAAATTTTAGTCCTAAGTCTGTTGAAAATAATTGTTTCGCATTTACTGAAAATTTACTTGAAAGTTTTCCGCCGTACAAATTTGTAGTACTTTCATACCTTTGAAGATACTCGAATTTCATTTCGGTATTTGTATTGGAAATAAGAAGTAACTAGACACACCCAAAGTTTTGTTTTCAGACACTATTTTATATCATTATTAACGTGTTTCTTTTGTGATATCAAATGACGAAACGAGCAAGTCGTGCGCGTCAACACCTGTCCTTAACCGTTGCAGTGCCTATCAAAACATGAAATCACAAAGATCTTAGGAGCATTGTCACTGCGCCCGTCACCCTGAGGCATAAGTTGGCAAGTCCCATGTGCCTATAATTTCACCAGCACCTTTACCCTTATATTACGTTGAAATAAATGCATCAATATTTGCCCCGTATACATTCTATAATTATTTATCTGATTGCTATAAAACTTTTGTGAGGTGTTGCTTCCATTCCTGCAAAAGTTTCTAAAGTATTAGATCCCAACAGTGGGCACGGGTCTTTTGTAAGGAGAAGGTCAAGGCTATGTTCCACTATATGCCACTGTTCTTTGTAAATGAACGTTTGTACACATTTATCGTTTACAATTTTTATTTCAAATACCATAGATCGAAACAACCTGCAACAGCTAAATGGTTCACCCACACGGATTTTTGTCATCCTAGTACTCAGAAGCTGTATAAAACCCCGTGAATGGTAAATTACCTTATTATATTTATACGAGTATGAAGGCGTATACATAACCCTTCAAGTGAATTTGGACTTTAAAAAATTAACTATGTTAAGACGACTATCAAGAACAGATAGTTTATTTTTACTCCTCGCATTAGTGTTATGTCTGTCACATGTTATTTCTTTTTAAAGGTTGCTAAAAG
>NW_020653477.1:1825085-1860566 GCF_003589595.1 Hyposmocoma kahamanoa
TCCCTTCAACATCTGCAGTATTGTATATTCCATCCCCACGAGATACAAGTTCATGTTAAATGATTACTAGGGTACTGGTACGGTAAATGATTACTTCCAAACATTTCCATCCCCAGTGCACTTTTACTTTTAGTTTCACTTATTTCAGAAACTGTCCCAAAATAAGAAAACGTTCGCGTTGTTGAATAATGCTTTAGCAGCGTTTATATTAAACAATACTCTATCTGAATTGCGTCTTCCAATTATCTATAAATTTCATATATAACTCAACGTCGTTAGCGCTGAGTGAGCATTCCTTAGAATCTCGCCCCTTTGTCAGAGATTAATTAGCCTTGTACGTAGACTAGAAGATAATCCACGTCTGATATATGGAGGTCTAACGCTTTGGTTAAATACTTGAAAAGAGATATACGTGAACATATTGTGTAACAGACAGTTCAAGTTCTTAGGCTTTCGCTATTGGAAATGAAACTTTTTTGTTGGATCTAAGCCGTGTATATTTGAATTTCAAACAGATCAACGTTTTGGGATAACAGATCCCATAGTCACCCTTTTTTTCGCCACAGTTCTATATTATGTCTCTTTGTATTTGCATGGTGTACTACAGCTAAGAAATTACGAAAGCCAGCTCGCGAGCTGTAGAAGGTTATTTTTTAAATGCTAACAACCTAGCGGGACTACATTTGTAATAACAACATAAATAACAACTTTTGCTCCATGATTTTTACGAAACATTATAAACCAAAAAGAAAAAAGCTTTTGTTGCACTATCTGGCACTTTTTAGTTCTGTATTTGGTAGAATATGTTCAAACGCGGAGGACGCTTCTCTGTGACCACTCCCATTCCCGGCCTGCACAGAGTTATTACAGTTTAGAACGATCTATTTGGATCTATTTATTTTTGTATGAACGCAAAATAAAACTCATGGAACAAAAGTTGTTGTTTATGATGTTAGTAATATAGGCCTGCAAGGTTGTTAATATTTTAAAAATAACCCTGTATAGGTTGCAAGTAACGGGTACAACATTTTGTTAGCTGGTGGTTCTCATGGAAAAAATTTTGGATGCAAGTTTTCGATAGACTAAAAAATTTAAAAGTATAGTAACGTGTTTGATACCCGAAGAACAATCAATCGTGTACTGTGTCGAAACGTGTCAACTTTTTAACCGACTTTAAAAAAGGAGGAGGTTCTCAATTCGACTGTATGTTTTAACTCTTCCGGTATTTGTGAACCAATTTTCATGATTCTTTTTTTGTTGGAAATAGGGTACCTCCATAGTGGTCCTATTTACTTTTGAAGAAAATCATCCGCCTCTAAGGGTGGCTGTTCACGCATGAAGATTCATTTTTATAAATAGCGCCTAAATTTTAGTATAATGAGCATTTATTTTAATGGTTGATTTTGCTATTCTTTAATTCAAGGCGTTTTTCTCTCTCAATATACTTTGGTAGTGAGAACTGATTTTTATTATCTTCTGTGTCAAGTTCCGTGTAGTGGCGAACTAGGGGATGAATAATCCGGGTTTGCGCACTTTCCGGTAACCGATTTCAATAAAACTTGGTAATTCTACGTACTTTTGAGGTCGGTATTTTGAGTACTCTGTACTGAGATTATCAGATATCTGAATTTATGCAAAAGTACGATTTTAACATTAACCTTCACCTACGGTAAGGGAGTCACCACATTTATTAACTAGAAATCGGCTTGACCAGAAAAAGCTTTATTGTCTGTACAATAAAGTCGCTTCCGCTCGGACGTATGGTGAAATAAAACATCGTGATAAATCTGGTACATTGAAGAAAATTCACAATGCTTGGAAAATGTGCGAACTTACTTAGATAAAATCCATGCCTAACATGCTTGTTGACTACGCATATTATCCACTACTTGAAAATTTGAAAAGTGGTATGGGACATTTTCCATTACAACAAAAAGTCTGTTTTGAAAAAATTCACTTATGACATTTCAAATTTCCGCAGTCGATATCGAAAGGTAAGAATTTTAATAAATCGTATAGAATTTTAAAAGGTCTTAAGTCACATTTTGGATGTATTGGACATTTTGTCGTACGGGAAAATATTCTATACGACATTTCAAATTTCTACCGTCGAATACATTATAACATTCAAATATTTAGCATCGCAAACTAAACAGTTTAATGCTATAGCAGATTATAAGTGAAGACAACATGTAAGTTATTGAGAACGTTAACATTTACTTTTATTAGAATCAATCAATCATATAAAATTTAAAAGAATATAAATAGTATCAAAAAAGCAAATCCAAAAATATAGTTAACATTAAGTAATTACATTAAGTAGAAATAATTAAATATTAGTAACGTAACTAAGGCATGACAATATATATAATTTAAGACGTCAGGCTCTGGACAGAAGGTTTAAGCTTGTACAAACTGTCGGCAAAGATGTCAACAGTATAGATACACTAAATTATGTTGGCGTGCCAGACTGGCTAGTGATTGGTTCTCTATTAATCTGTGGACGAAATTAATAAAGGCCTATATAGATACATGCACAGCGAAAGATTACAATTGGCTGACAACAATTCGGTCTCTTCATAATATTTTCTTGCAGCCTATACAGGCTGATAAATATGGATATTGTACAAGGACAGCTGTTGTGACGCGTGTCCGTGAGATGATTCAAGAACTACGTCATCCAGGGATACTGTAATCTGGGTGCTGAAACTCAGTGGACGTGTGCCAAGTATTAATGAAAAATAAAACTTTTCATCATAAATCATGTTTTTTGGGATTTTTTTGACATTAAATATATCCTCTATTCCAATAACAATAAGGCACTCTTTACAACGTCCATAAGTGAGTATATAAGCTTGAGGCGACTATGATTAAAAATTTTGTATCAGGCAATAGATACTTGATATATCTGCGGCTGCGGGTAATCAAGCCCGAAAAACAAGGCATGCGTGAATGACAAGATTGAGTTAATGGAGTAAGCGGAGTAAGTATAGAATCGTGCTACGTTTAACCTCTAAAATAGCTATTTCATTTCAGCGAACGAAACTAATTAATTACTGTTTTCAAGAGCCAACGCAGTCAAGAAACAAGGAGCACTTAATTAAAAATCTTCGAGGCAACCGCCTGCAGCGGTACCCTCGAGCAGATTGGACCCGCGATGTGCTAACGTGTAGGTGTCAACTTGAATTTGTTGAGGGCTTGATCTGATTTCGATACTATGAATCAACCACTCTATCTTGAGACAACACACACTCAGTTCCCTTAATTCCTCTTATGTCTTGCAGTTATCTATCGTAGCAACCGTATGTAAAGAAACGTCATAATAACTGTGATATATTTTTTAATTATTAATCCGAAAATGTATATAGTTAGGTGTATTCTTTCTGCACATATTTGGTACTTGCAACTTGAAGTTAAGACGAGGTGTGCAGACAAAGCGCTCTTACAAAAATATTACATTCGAATCTAATAATAAACAGGTAGAAGAACCGAAAACAGTGGCAAATATCTTTAACGATAATTTTTCTTCCCATGCTGACAAAGAAGACCAAGCACATGGCGAGCCGGTTATCGACCGCCCATTGAACTCTTTTTATTTAACTCCTGTTAGCGAACATGAAGTACAGACAAGACCATCCATAATTTAAAAAATAAAAAAGTTTCGGAAACGATGAGTTTCCATCTTATACGAAAGTGCGCAAATGAACTAGCTCTTCTACTCACATTTCTTATTAACCAATCCTTTAACGAAGGAACTGACCCTGACACATTAAAATTATCAAAAATCATCCCTATCCATAAAAAAGGTGATACAAGTAACCCAGCTCAATATAGGCCTATCGCCTTGTTACCTACTTTTACGAAAATCTTTGAAATGACTATCTTTGCGAAAATTTTTGTGTATTTAGTGATTATCAGAACGGTTTCAGTCGGTTTTCCTAATAAAATACTTAATATAATAAATAATATGCAATCGGTATTCTGCTCGATATGAGTAAAGTGTTTTATAAAATACTACTAACAAAACTGTATGGTATAGGTGTGAGAAGTTTGGTACATAAATTATCCTATTTCTCAATAAACAACAATATTTTAAATAAAATACCTGTTTAATAATACATCACGACACAAATATGTAAACGCTATGACTTCTTCCTTGGCAGTTTTGTTTTTGTTAAAACTCATGTCACGTCCGCCCCAGATAACCTTTCAGTTTAAAAATTAAACACGGCAACAAACCTGTATTCCTGTATTTTCTTTAAGAGAAAGAAAATAAAGGCTGCAATGTTTTAAGAAAATATTTTACCACTCGTGTCTGTGATGTTAAATCTGGATGAACGAGTGAGATACACTCATTGTCTATATGTATCTTTTACGCACGCAGGTCTGTTGTGGTCCTGTAACCTAACTAAACTTATTTTAGCAACGGTCATAGATTGTAAGAAAGATGGTGGTGGATGGGTTGGCTCAGTGAGAAAATAGTTGTTTCTCCATCAATGGTTCGAATACTAAAGGAAAGATTGGAATTCCAAAACTAAACTCTGTCTCTAAAGGACTGTACACAGCCGTGAGACGAACAATGGGTTGATGTAACAAGTATAATACAAGTACTGCTAAATTTACGTACATCGTTTACCGTTCAATGGCATTAGTAGTACTCAGAAACGCGCTATCGTTTTGTTCACTTCAATAGCACAAAGGCACCCATCTATTGATGATCAATGGTTAGCTCTAGGCTTGCCTTTTTGTCCAGTGGTGCAGTAAAAGCCTTCGACGGCCAACTCCAAAGTATCAGTATCAAAAAAAAACAATGCTTTCTACTACATTTTTGAAACTTTTCGCTCCTAATTCCGCTGCCTTCAAACTTCGGCACTAGACACTCTGCTCTCACACCCGTGCGACACAACATTCGATCCTTGGTATTGTTTACTTTACCCATATTTGTTATATTCACTAGGCATTGAAATTATCACTTATATTTGGCGTATCAATCCGTCAATTCTGCGACAGGTGATGATTATAATGATGAACTGTTTATATTTATGTTCATTACTCATTCAATGATAGCACTTTTATTGTCAACAGTACTGTCTTAGTGTGTACTTTATTCAATAAACTTTATTGAGGGCACATGGGATCGGTTGGTTTTGAAATTGGGTAAATACGGGAACGGGGGCAGGCGGTAACAGGGATATATGACACAGACCCCAAATTATTTCAACTGCGCGTTTTTGTGGATCGAAAATATTTTATTATTTTTTTACTAGTTGGTACTTGGTACTTGGTGCAAGGGGCTGGTATCCGCAACTCGACGATAAAGCGCCTATTTTGCGTGTGGTGGGTGCAGGGTCTTACTCGTGCCACCCAAGCTCCTCCAGGAATCTCAGCAGCCTCCTTGGTTTGCTGAAGACTTCGGGGAGCGACCTTGGCACTGTAAGGTACTTTGCCCTGTAGTTGGCCACGCCGGAGCACTGAAGTAGGATGTACACAGCCGTTTCCTCCCCCTCCATGCACGCTCTGTATAGAGGGCTGTCTGTGATACCTAAATTGAAAAGGTGTTTATTGTATGAACCATGACCCGTTAGGGCGGCAGTTAGAGTGCGAAGCTCTTGCCTTTTAAGTTTAATTAGTATTCGAGATAGACTGGCATTGAGCGTTGGGAGTGCTTCCCTCGCCTGTCTACAAACCGTAAGGGTGGTCAATGTATTATTATGTAAAGATTTTGTACCTTTGTGTATGGTTGTTCTGGACCATTGGCAGGGGAGGGACACTATCGGTTCTGGTCCTAAAGCGTCCGTCTCCGACTCTTGCCTGTCTAGTTCATCTGCTGCATCATTGCCACGTGAGCCGCCGTCCTTTAATCCACTGAAGAGTTACGTGGTTTTGTATACATACCTCCATGAGTGCTTGATGGCATTCGTAAATGAGCCCTGAGTTTATGTCATAGCTATTCAGTACTTGAAGTACTGACATACTGTCGGAGAGTATTCGAATGGAGTAGTTCTTTACTCTTCTCGCTATGATTGCTTCTGCCGCCAACTTGATGCTCATGCATTCAGCCTGGAATACTGTGTTGTGGTCACCAAGCGGTGCCGATATCCTGATATGGAGGTCTTCTGAGAATACCCCAGTACCTGTTCCTGAGTTTGTTTTAGATCCATCAGTGAAGACTCGGACCTCTCTGGGATTCAGTTCTTCGTTGGGATCTTCAAATAATTGTATCTTGTATTTTTGTCAAAGATGTATTGTTTTGGGATCATATCTACAACCGCCTCCAGTAGCGGTTCCTCATTGACAGTCTTGTAAAGGATTTCTGTATGTGGGGTCCTCATGTGCTTCCAAAGGCCGGCTCTGTTTAGACGCACTGCTGTTGACGCCGCTTCCTGTCTGATGAACAGTGGGAGGGGTCGAAGGTCCAGCGTCGCTTCGAGGGCCGCAGTTGGAGTTGTCCTCATGCAGCCGGTCGTCGCCATGCATGCGAGTATTTGGAATTTGTCCAGCTTGTCGGTTGCGGTCGTCAGCTTGGTTCGTGGCCACCATACTATCGCGCCGTAACTGATCATGGGTCTTATCACCGCAGTGTAGAGCCATAGTGTTATCTTGGGTGAAAGTCCCCATTGTTTACCCATCATTCTATGGCACTGCCAGAAGGTGATAGTAGCTTTTTTTAATTTTGTTGTCCAGATGTTTGTTCCAGTTCAACTTGTTGTCCAGTATTACTCCCAAGTACTTGACTTCGGTTGATATCTGTAGTTCTGTGCTGAAGAGTTTGGGTAATCGGTAGTTACCTAGTAGTCGTTTGTTTGTAAGCATTACTAGTTCCGTCTTTATTGGGTTTACCGATAGTTCATATGATCTGCACCATCTTTCCACAATTCGGAGAGCAGCTTGTGTGATGTCGCAGAGTGTATTGGCATAGTTTCCTGTTACCAGTATAGCTATGTCATCAGCATATCCTACTATATAGAAATGTTCTTTGTTGAGTTTAATGATAAGGTCATTTACGACCATGTTCCACAGCAGAGGCGACAATACTCCTCCTTGAGGGCACCCCTTCGCTACTATGGCCCATGGGGTCTCATTTGCTGTTGTTTTTATTGTTCTTTGTTTCAGCATGTTGCTAATCCAGTTAATTAGCACTTCATCTACTTTGTGTCTTCTCATTCTTGATTGTATGCTGGAGAAGTTGGTTTTATCGAAGGCTCCTTCAATATCTATAAAGGTGCCTAGGCAGATCACTTTTTAGATTTCCTGATCTGTTTATGGTTCAACAACTGATCGTAAACGGTATTACAAATTTTAAGGTGATCGTATAAGTGGAAGTAAAATAAAGAGTCATTTTATGACTGAGATCCCTAAACCCACTGAGAAAAAAGCTAATGATATCTATACAGCTGAATCGATGTTCATCAAACAAAGCAGAAACCCATCCCAATCTAATTTAATTTAAATTATTCCTTAAATAAAAAACCGCTTTGATATCAATCCATCCGTTTGAAACCTATGACGACACAGACAGACACATGGACAAAGGCTTCGAACTTGTAACTCCCCTCTTTGTGCGTCAGAGTTAAAAATTGTAGTATCCTTTATTAGAAAGGAAATTTGTTTCGGATCTAAAATCGCATGTGTTCGTTTTTCAAACAAAAACGTTTCGGGTCTTCACAGACCCCGTGGTTACGGTTGACACAGTCAGTCTTTCAATACCTGGATTATCGAGCGAGTTGAACGTGTGGTGTGAGCTTAACCAATATTTCGTCGAGTTTTGTAAACCTCCACAAATTACTCCGAGGTCACTCGGCCGGAAATTAAAACCGCAACCTCGTGTTTACAAGGCGAACGTGCGACCACTGGGCTATCGCTCACAGGAATTGTGGAGATGCGAAATTGGGAAAGCCGCAAATATTTGAACGAAGATTTATTTACACATATACGCTACTAATTTATCTTAGAATGAATAAGTGAGATATATATACGTGTAATTACGGCGCGGTTTAACAAACAGAAGCGTTTGATAAATAGAAAATTAGTTCAATAAATTGGAATCCGATGAATGAATCAATCAATTTATTTATTTGTCGGAACTGTGTGTACGGTTCTGTCGGTTGTTATTTTAAATAAATGTAGCTCGTTCATCATAGTCATTATGGTCAACAAATTTTAAATCCAAAGTTAGGGTACGGATATACAGTTTATAAGTTTTCCGGTTTTTTTTTTATAAAAAAATAAGTTCACATTTAATTTTAACGATAGAGCATGCAAAGACTAAAATATAGCGAACATGTCTGCAGACAAGGAATTCCCCTCCATAGCCGTTTGCATTTAAATGTAGAAGCGATACGCTTGGTGTGAATACTTGGAATATCCAAAAGGAGGAAAGGCTGTGAACCTTCTTGGACGTATAGGTCTCATCACTATTATACTTATAAAACTGGCTAGAGGTATTACTATTAAACATCACAACCGTACATAACTTTTTTAATTAAAAATTACAGTCATAGGTGCATGCTGCCACAGGGATTCGGACCGTCAATAGCTCAATAGAGAAACAATCGTTCTCCCACTAAGCTAACACGAGTGGTTTCGAACTTCACGGCATTATTATTAATATTCAATGTGTATCTAATCTATTCAATTGTTCAATGTGTGTCTTTTTATAGTTCTGTGTTATTATTGTAATTGTAATGTGGAATAAAGTCAATTTGATCCATTAATTCATTAATATTATCATCGGGGACATCATTTTCATAGTATATGATTCGTTTCTATTTATATGTTGTGGTCAAATTCTATTATGCGCATAAACGTACTAAGTGATCACTGTGGGGACGTTATGCAGCCTTATTATTTTCTACGCAAAATAATAAATGGTAGCGATGTGTGAATTATAAATTTAATTAATACCCTCTGTATGGATACCAGACCAAAATGATCTCCGGGGTCATTAACCAGAACACCCAGACCAGTACCAATTTAAGATGTTGAATACCCAAATTAGTCGTTCCGGAAAACGAAGTAATGGACGTTTTTCGGCTGAAATCTTGAGGATGGCACGTTTACATCATCAGTCATAGTATAAACAGGTATATTTGTATAATATTCATCATTTCAACCGAAAGAAATCCACTGCTGGATCCTCCCAAAAAGATCACCACAAGGATCTTCTTGTGCAGCTCTCATTCAGCGGATTCCCCCAACATTCACCAGGTCGTTGGTCCATCTTGTAAGAAACTTAACCCTTCTTCTAAGAATCATCAACATCTTGTAAGAAACCCTTGGAAGAAATGTGAAGCCCCTAACTTGCATTAGGCCAGAGTGGCGGTATATAATGATAATGTGCCAGAAAACCACTCCAATTACCAAATTTCGAACTGGAAAATACCTATACAATGAATACCAGAGCACTGAAATTAAATCCAGAGGCAATAAACAACGCACATCGAACCCGTGACCTCAACATGTAGTATGTAGTAGCAGTAGAGCTCCATGTTAAAGAATTAGCCCATGGAAATACTGCCACCATATTATATCTACTGCCAAGCAATAATATGAGCATTAATGTATCCCTATTTCGAAGGATAAGGGTGCTGGTGAAATTAAAGATACACGAGACTTGTTACCTTCATGTCTAGCGAAGACAGGTGCAATAGCAGTGCCTCTCACATCGTTGCCATTTAAAGCTTTGAATAACACTGCAACTGTTATGAGTAGGCGTATCACTTACCACCAACCACACGTCTTGCTCGTCCCGTAGTTTGATATCATAAAGAAGTCATAGCAGTGGTAAGAAGCCTGAATCCATAAATAATTCCATCAGTCGTCTCATTTATTACAAATGGACACATAACTTAAAATGTTAACTGAACAAAGTTATTTAAGTAATAAGTTTTATGTCTTGACGTAAATGTTACTGACGTCTGTTCGTGTTGTGTTTTAAAGGACGAATTGTTTAGTTATAAATAAATCTTAATCTTGAAATGTATATGTACTCCTGTAGGCAACTCTGGGATAGGATCTTATGTAAGTTGTATTAGTAAAATTTCAAATATCGAACTCCGTAGCGCGGTTGTGCACTACGTCTGTTGTATACGTTCCGAATTCTGATATTATACCAATCTAGAAAAATCGGACCCATTTCGGATGTCGCTTGCGCACTAAGTTCGATTCGAGAAAATGCGAATTAAGGAGAAAATACAATTAAAGCCATATTCCATCGCGATCTGAAAGGTTTGGTGGCATCTTTCTCTGTCGTACAGTCGACAGACGGAACTACCTTTCAGGAACTACCTGTATCGTACGATATGCGGTCCTTCAAACGATGCGTGAAGAGGCATTTTGTAGGCATGCAGGGTGGAGGTGGCTAGGGCAGTGATTGCATCAACACTGCACTAGGTACCTTCACGTTTGGATTCCACTTTCCATTTAACATCCGGCGGAGTGGAGTCATCTGTTGTCATGTATAAAAAAAATCTCTTGTACACCAAGAGATAAAAATGATCCCCGTGACATTTCTGACCCTCATTTCTCGGATTCGGTAGTCTACTCCCGTTCTCTGTCCGAAACAATTATTGTCAAATAGGTAATCCTCAACCAAATCAAATAGGCAATGTGAAGTATGTAGCTTCATTCGCATCATGCATCTTTATAATTTGGTCGAGCATTACTTAACTGACAGTAATTATTTCGGACGAATGTCGAACGGAGAGCGGGAACCCCCTGATACGAATCGGATGTAATGCGCAAACGCTCTAATGGTGGTCAAATTTACATTTTTTTCACTGGTGTTCAGCGACACGGCTGTCCATAATAGTTGCAGTGCCGCTCAAAGCTTGAAGGCTGGTTCAGGTTACATCGTGCTCAGGCCGGGCCTGCTCCGGTCGTGCGCCGGCCGTGACATGACCTTTAAACCGCAACGATCTCAGGCGGCAGAAATAGGTAAGATAAGCTCATACAAAAAACAAAATAAAATGCTGAAAAAAATTTTCAAACTATTCGCCCAACAGTGGGAATGTACCACGGGTCGTCACTTATGAAATCCATGCCTCTTTGAGAGAAAGTACAGAAGCTGTAATCCCTGCACTATGCAATAGGAAAATTTTTTATATTGTAGTTCAGACGTTCGATGTTGTGTAAGAAAGCAAAAATTTAAGGGTAAAGAAATTATTTGTTTGAAAACAATAACTAGAAATTTAATATAAAAACTAGAACACACACTAACAAATTGATGTCCAGCCTGACAAAACTTTTAGTCTATACGAAGCGGTGATATAATCCGTCCCTTCCGACAACAAATTATAGTCCTTGTTTTGGGTTGCAATTAATCCTTTTATTATCAGGCCGGTAGGTATACACTAGAGGAAAAAGAGAAATTACAGGACTCTACGAGACTCTATGTGGCTTCATTACAAATAAAAAACAAATTAACGTCGTTTGACATTACATACGTCAGCGTCATACCCTAGCGCGGGGCACGACAATAAGATACCGCTAGACTAATGTCAACATGATATTAATTGCATGCCGTATTATTAATAGTAGACATAATCCGCCAGATATCGCTACTAAGAAACAAAAAATATAAATTATGTACTTCATTATTTACTAAATACTAGGACTAAATTAAAGCAAGGTGTATTTTTAATTCTATGACAAAAACCACAAACATTACAAATCTTGGAGTTAGTCGCCGAGATCTACCGCTTTACGAAAACCATAATTATTTTTTTATTTGTAAACAAAGTATTTAGAATTCAATGGAAGACATCTATTATATTGGACATTCTCTAATAAATACGATTTTCAAATTCCAGAAAAATCTTTGCTCCCTGAAAATTCAAAGCAGCCGGAACACCCCACTGTGGCGTCCAACAGCGCGTTTAATTGCTCGGTTATCCAGCACTTCTATTTATTTGCCAATAATAGGGGGAACAGGAAAAAGGAAGAGAAAATACGAAACCGAAAACAAATATCGTAATATTGATAGAATAAAAATAAATATGGAGAGAGATATATTTTTTATTTAAAAAGTAACCAAAATACGTACTCGTGGTAACAGCTAAAAATATACGAGTATTATTCAGAATAAGGACACAATTTAAAATTATTGATGGCATAACTGGGAGAATACTTGCCTCCGATATCTTGAGTTCGGTATCCATCTTGACGCCTATATCATTGAGTCTGTACGTATCATGAGCAGTTCTGGATCCCGATTCAGAACTCATCGATATTTTAACCGAATCGTTCTCGAATCTAAGGTCGCTATCCGAGCTATTCAGAATATTCGAGTTAAACGTACGATTCGGGTACGATATCGTTATCCAACAGAGTTTACGGAGTTAGTCGGTGAAACAGATATAAGAAAAATGAAAATCCTTTTACACACATTTTTAAGACTTTAAAGCCATAAAATATAGGAATGCATTGAGAAAAGCATTAAAAAAAATCATAAAATTGGATAAAATCCAGACTTTATTTAAAATAATAAGAGATTGTCATATTACATTCTTGCTTTGTAAACAGTAGGACGTTCGGTAACTTTCATTCGATAACTGTGTTCTAAATAACGTTTGTAGCCTTGCCGGTCGAGAAGTTTGAGAAATCATACGGGTGTGACGTCATTTCGGTTCGGTTTCGAATACGATAGTTTGACGTTCGATTCGGGTGTTGTAAATAAAAATGAAAAGAAATCAGCGACAACTGAGTTATCGTAAGGTTCTGAATCGACCCCCAGATTCCCAAAAACAACCATTTACGTCAACGACGACGTAGAAAATCGATATTCTATCCATCCCTATGGATAAACCCTGTATTTTGGAGACGTAAAATCCTTAATCTTTATTGGATCAGTATAGAGGACTACATCCTAAACATTCTCCTTTAAAAAAACTGTGGCGAACAGAACGACGTATGTTGAAGGGTTGTTTGTGACAACACACAATATATCCTAAAGACTATAGCGAGAGCGAGTTACGTCACTCTATCCACGTCCATGTCGATTGACAATGATTTATGCTGATTAACAAAATTTTGAATGGAACTTGCATTTAGCCCTTAAGGGTAGTGCAAAGTAAATGTAGCGGAAATCTTTTGTCGTATAGGTATTGTCATTGATAGGAATCAGATATACGTAATATAACTTTGGGCTTAGTAGAGAACCTTGTAAGAGTAATTTTCTCTCGCTTTTTAACTCTCATTCCACACAAACTATTTAAACAAATCCGTTTTTTGTTCACAGAAAACCCTCCAGCTTCAACAACGACTACAGAAGACCAAACCGTGACATCATTTTACGCATTAACCACCGGCCTTGCGCCTGCGCCTATCATGCTGCGCCTGGGGAACTCTACAATAGACAGTACCAAATCATTTAAAGTACCACAACCGACAGAAAATCACGTAGATACAACAAGCGACACGAATCAGAACGATCCTGTTATTGAAAAAGTGAACCCAATCGACAAAGTCAAAATAGACGTGATACCACACGTAATATCAGCTAAGAATACATATTTTGATCATGATAGACGATATGGGCCGACGTTCGAAGATGCGAAGGATGGTAACATAACTAAAGTTACTGTACAACTGGGAGAAGATGGCCATTTGAATTGTAGAATTAGTTTGCTTCAAGATAAGACGGTAAGTCAAAATCAAAATTACTTTAATTCACACACTCGCATAGAATGTTTATTTTATAACACAACAATGAAAATATCCTCCTAGTATCCTAATGTACTTCGAAACGCATATATGAAGCGATCCAGACCCAGACAATATTACTCCTATGATCACGTAAACACACAGTGTACATTATAATGAAAATATCGCATTGAAATCTAGCGCTTTATATCATATATATAAGGGTATCAAGAAAAATATCCCTAAAAATCCCAGTTGCGTTTATCAGACAAAACTAAGGGCACACTAGCTTGGGTCTGAAGCATGTAATATTATAAGAACAAATGTTTATAATTATTAATACAAAGATAGAACACCCGGCTGGATTCGAATGAACGTCTTCCAGCAAACCGTGCCAGACTAACAGACTTTACGAACTTTCTATGTGCTTGTAGCAGATCTTTGTTTTTGGTTTTTACAACTTTTTTGCCGTATCGCCATCTGTGAGAAATCTACACAAATAGATCAAATGGGTTTGTGACTCGGCTACATACTATAAAGCTAACAGCAATAGTTTATTTTTTCCAAAACATGTTAGTACCGACACCTGGCGAGCTGCGCTACTTAACATTACGGCATGGTATACTGAGCTTATTAACTGGTGCGTAGTAAACTCGCTAGGTGGCGCTATAAATAACAATATTTAATTCATTTTAGGAATGTTCAGAGGGCGCCCCTCCTATGTTTTTATGGCAATCCATAATGTAATTTTTTTTCTCTCTTTTTCTTGTCTCTGCTCTGACTCAACATTCATTGAGTTTATCCCGAAATCTTTATTTTATTTATTAGAATTTACCCTTGTAATGATTAAAAAAAGTAAATTCGTGTAAGGTACAAATTAAAGGAAACCTATAACCCGAGATTACTTGTGACGTAACCATTGTGAATAATATAAGTAGTGATATAGATTGTATTTTACTGTTTTTGTTTTATGACATCAAGTGGCGACCTAGTCGTGCGCCTGGTAGCAAGCGACATGCTTACTGTGCCACTTAGAACTTCAGTCGCAAAGATCTGCCCGTAAATTTTACCAGCACCCTCAAGCTATTGCTTGGCAGCAAAAATAAGTACAATATGATCAGTTTAGGTACTAAAATATGCTCCATAAATAAATAACAGACTGTTTCAAATATACATGCTGGAACCTTCACGGTTTAGAACTGAATCTTCAGTCATCGTTTTGGACAGATTTATAAATCGTGCAATGCGACTACGTATAAAGTAACACTATATATTTTAATCACGTTGAAATCGAACAACAACTTGTACTTTCTATTACTTTTAACGATCAAAATGGACACTTGGCGAAATGGAGGACAGTTCCGTGACGACGACTAGTCTGTATGGCGACCATCGAAAAGTGTGTCCGATCGTGCCCGCCAACAACGCGTTGTTGCAACGTCACGACTCTGTCGTAGCGCGGGAAACCTAGTTGTGAGGACTACACTCACAGACATATATTTAGATAGACACCGCAAGTGTACGTGTGCCCAAAGTAAGTGAAATTCACGTACTTACCGCTGCTACACTTCAGAACGCGCTCGACCGTTATCGTAGATAAACCCCAGTCGAAAACACGAAAAATGCATAATTGTGCCGGGTAAACAGGGCCGTATCCTTCCACAGGAAAGTGATTTTGTAATCTGAAGATGCATAATTTATTTTAAAAACAATTATTTTGGTTTTGCCCATTTTTCGAGAAAACAAATATGCAGCCGAGTGTATGTCTCATGATTTGTAATACGGCGGCTTTTACTTGGTGCGATATATTCGTGATCCTTTGTTAATACGCCATGAATATCGAACGAACGCATTTTGAATAATGCATTCAGTTTCGTGGTACGGCCGCTTGTATACATTTCTTTGGCCAAATTTAACATTTAGTGATGTATACGTTAGGCAACACTGTTCTCGATTCTGATCGACTTTGAAAACAAAGGGACGGAAATTATTATGACCTTAGCAATATTATGAAAATATTCTATAACTCTTTTGTTGTAACGTTTAGTAACGTTTCTTTTTTCTTAATTTTTGTAGTATCTAGTATGAGTAGTATCTGTAATTTCGATAGTTTTTGCAGCACGTTGCCTCGAATGTCCGAATATAGTGAGCAAATAATTACATACATCGCCGGATACGTAGTATGAGTAATACAAAAAAATATATAATGCAAAGAATTAACAGTGCGCTGTCTTTACAAAAACCTAGAGTTGGTCTTAAGTATGAGTTCGTTGCTTTCGAGGACGAAAATGGTCTAGTTTATTCCACCCAAGATCCTATCCAAATATGTAGAGTAGCAGAGTTAGAAATACGAGAAATAATAAACAAATTACAAAAATTTCACACGAGGCCGTCATTAATAAACCTCCTCTGATTAATAAGATTTTACCATATTTTGTCAGCAGTAGCATTTTCATTTGTCTTGGCATTCATCAATTTGATCAATTACCAACAGAAAACCATCTAGTAAAATTAATTAAGGCAGTCGCAAGTTCATATATTGACGTACGTTTTCATTATTTAAGTTAATCTATAAGACCTTCTATTATAAAAAGATGTTATATAATAAGCTCATTTTATTGGAAGGACAATAATTTCCATATTTGAAGTCAATTAAAAATTTAAATCTTAATTTTTATAAATAACCATTTTTTTTAAAACAAGTAAAATAAATGACTTAACTATCTTATTCTAGTATTTTTCTACAATATTATTATTACGACTACTTGTAATCAACAAATACTTGAACAAAAATTATTATATTTAGAATCGATTAATCGAATGGAATATACGTGTTTACGCGTATTCCGTTCAGTCAATCGATTTAGAGCGAGCGGATAGAGGTTTCCATCACTAAATGGTTCTTGTGACGTCATAGTGGGTACAAAAAATTTGGCACGCTTGGTTTTCATACAAATTGCTGTACTTGCGGCGTCTATCTAGATATATGTCTGTGACTACACTGCTAGGTGGCGCATTTGCGTTCCGTTTTGTGTCCGTACTTATTACTGTCTCCAACATAGACGATTCGGCTAGAAAGGTTCAACACTTTTTAATTTCTACATAACATAATTTTCAAGTTTTTAATGTTATATTTTATGCAGATGACTGAAATATATGTCTTTTTGAATAATATTTCTTTTTCTGTAGTGTTCTTCAACCTTAAATTTTAAATCTAAAATTCAAAGCAATTTACCAATCTCGTGTTCTACTTCCTGAAAACAACTCTCACAGAACTTTTCTGATTTTAGTGGATATTAAAATTGATTTCCCTGGCTTACCACGGAATATAATAAAAATAATAGTGCAGTCTAACTTAGAGAGCAGTAAAGGTTCGAAAGTTTCCCGGGTAGTTTCCAAGTTGCAAGACTGGGAATTCTTTTGCACATCTTCTTATATTCTTGCTGCACTTTTCTGAAGTTTTAGCTTAATTTATTTGTCATATTTCTTAGTACTTTGTTATTTAATGTGCCAGACAACCACACCAACTCCCTAGTCTACTATACTAGTGCATGTCCTGTACTATGGGTGCCGACAACACTCAGAACAGAACAAATGTATAGAGTCCATTTGCCAAATTGGTCCTACCGGGACCACCACCAAAGTTGTTATTATATTCATATTAGCGAAGTAGATGAATAAAAAATTAAGTACGGTTAGAGAAAAACTAGTAAACCAAAGGTGATGATTCGTTCTTAACATACCTAAACGCTTTCTATGCGATAGCTGTATGAGAAAGCCAAAAAATATAAAATGGTTTTCATAAAACGGAATACACTCCTATAACAAAAGCGTGTTAATATTAAACTGGGGTGGGAACGGTACGACCAAAAATTAATTACTGAAATTAATAGCAATTCTCTATCGAGTCTACAAATTGTACCACACCTCCTCAATTAAGAGTACTATCAGAATGAAAGCGACTTGGAACCTACTAATGAGGGTAAAAGCCTTATTGTTTCCAAACCTCTCTTGTCGAGATCATAGCATGCTTATTTTCGTGACTCTGTCTGTATAATGCCAATTTTAAAACTGGTTTATCCGTACTTTGTTTCTCCATCATCATCAACTTATTTGCTTGGGCCAAGACCTCCCGGGATTTTGGCTATTGTTCACCACACTGGCTCAAAGGGGTTGCAATCTTAACACGTTTTCCAGGAGTTGAGGAGTTGTTTGACATGTAGTTTCATCACGATATTTTCCTTCATCGTTTGCAAGAGCTATTTCTATTAAATAGCCACAAATGAACGTAACTCAGAAATTGAAGTCATAAGTACATGCCTCTTAATTGAGAAACAACAGACTCCGACTAGGTTACCAGTGCTCATCCATTTATTGTTTCAAGTGTTTTTTTTTTGTTTTACATGTTACTGTAGTTCCAAAAGTTGTGTGAGTGATTTCCTCCGAATTTAGATAACTTTTCTGATCATTGAATATTAGTAACATCGTCAGTACGAGAAACTAATAGCATCTATTTCTTTTTTTAAATTTCAAATCCTAGAACTCAACTAATCAGGTAAGCAGTTGATGGTGTATGATTGGTCAGTTGGACACTGATAGTTTATTTTTTTCGATTCCTTCCCTTCCTTTCTGATGCGTATGGCAAAGGAGTGGCAGAAGTGGAGCGCTGTGTTTCCCGAAAGCTGTAATTCAGGGCTAACAAACGCTACAAAGCGTTACAAAGTTGTTTAACACCAAGTGAAATTCTGACGAAGCTTTTGTTTATTTTACATTATTGTTTGACCAACTGGACGAATTAGCTTCATCAAAATTCACTTTGTAATTTAATAACAGATTTAATACTTCTAAAATTTTGTAGTGCATTTGTGACCATTACGCCAACACAACCGATTCTTCATTTGGAGTGATCTATTTTTTAAAGTTATTATCATGCCTGAGTTGAATTAGATAATAATAAGTACAGTACATAAACCACAATTGTACTAATTATGTTACTATGTTGAAAAATGGATTACTATGGTGTCTATCGCAGAATGCAGCGTTTTTTAAATTTGCACCTTCATTTTTATTTTAACTCCTACCTTTTTGCTCTGTACAGTGTATGTGTCTGATAACATGGTATGCTGAAGGCGCTGGTTCTAATCCAGCCTGATCGAAGGGAGTTTTCTTAGTGTTGTAATTACAATAAACGGGTGGAGTAATTTCACAAAAAATATTAAATGCCATTGTAACAAAACATAGTAATATTCATGAAACAATATTGCAATTTTAGTGTCTTCTTCACTATTACGAGATACAGTAGCTATTGTAACCCAACCGAATAAGGTCATATTTTTACATAACTACTTCCGTGGCCGAACTGAACTGCTGCTGGACTGCCACGCTGAGGTACCAGCTTCGATTCCTGGGCCGGGTGAAATATTTGTATGGCCTACATTTATATCTCTCCTGAGTTAGGCTGTAATTTATGCTTGTCTGTCTATGTATGTGTCCATGGCACCCGAGACATAGGGTTTCCTTACTGCGGGGCAATGAGTCTGCGTGTTATTATTATATTGCAAAGCTTGATTTTTTGTATTACAGCCGTATTTTTCCACAATACAATTTGCAAGTTTTTAAATATTTTCGTGGAACACAAGACAGTCAGTTAGACATTGGCACTCATGAAGAATGGTAAACCGCTCCGGGAATCAGGACATCAGTTAATGCTAGTAATTTCTGATAAAATAAATCGGTATCGCCTTGCTATTTTTTTTAAAGTTAAATTTCAACGAAAGAGGGCTATAGTCTTCGAAGTCCTTTATAGCTAAGCTATAAACCAATTTAATGATTGTAATAGGTACTGTCTTTTTTAATGTCGCATGTCAAATAAATTGATTGCTTTTGTTTTTCTTGTACATATTACAAATATCAGTGATTTACATCAATTAATATAAAGATGTACAAGTTGTAAAATTCGACTGAGGGATTACGTTTAATAGTGTCCTTTAAGTAGGCGACAGGCTGGCAACCTGTCACTATGGTGCACTAAGTTACACAAAGTTATATACAATCTTAACCCAAACATATGCTAAAAATTGGCGACGATTTTCATAATCTACCCGGACACTGGCAGAATTATCCTCAGTGGAACAAAAGCCAAAACCTACAAAAATAAGATAAGAAAAGGTGGAAACCGCGACAATAAAAGCGCCAAAGAACAAACCAACACTTTTAAAACATCTGCCTTTAGTACGGATGTAGCCATTTAAATCTGCCGACACCCCGAAGCTATTAGAAGGGATTCGTGAAATTTATGTTCATTTTGTAAGTCTCCTTTGTGGAGTTTTGTTAACAGAATCCGATAGCGTTGTTCCGAAATTTTCGCTTCAGTTCCTAGTAATAATTAATAGAAAATATCATTTTAACCATCTAGAGTAATTTGACAGAGTATACAAAAACTAAATGAAATTTTACAAGAAATACACACACCCAACATAGCCCCGCACTAGGGAAACCCTGTGTCGGGGGTGCCACACACATAGACAACCACAAATTACACCCAAACTCACGAGACAAATAAATGTCGGCCATACAAAAATTTCTCCCGCCCGGGAATCGAACCTGGGACCTCTGCGTGGCAGTCCGGCATGGCAACCGTTCGACCACCGAGGCAGTTAAGAAATAAAAGAAACATTTCAATATTCGATCTACCTAATCATCTACATTTTGTGTGCCTGGTAGCAAACGACACGCCTGTTCATGGCGGTTGCAGTGATCAGAGCTTTAAATCGCAAAGGTCTGAGAGGTATTGTCTCTGCTCCCGTTACTCTGAGGCATCAGTTGACACACAGTACTTCCCTGGACGAACTCTTTCGCAAGGATATATGACATGTGACGCTCCCGAAGCGACATTTACTGAGAAACCGCCTTCCATATATAAGGTGGTTCGGAAAAAAAAACGTTACTCAATGGAGTATTATTGCGTTCCGTTAATATTTTTATAAAAAAATAACATACACACTTATAGTCCCGCACTAGGAAAACCCTGTGTCACGGTTGCTATGGACACACTCATACACAACCACAAATTATACCAAAACACATTAATGGATATCAGTTGCCCGCTAATGAAAGAATTATTGTTATTAGTATTAAGCTAGTAATATAAATGAAAGTGAAATTTCCTTTACATTTTTTCTAAATGGCAACGAAAATTTCTGTTCTAGGTATCCTGGGTACGTCGTAGAGGCAGAGATGAGATGCCGGAACTCCTGACAGTGGGAGCTGTAACGTATGCCGCTGACAACAGGGTAACTGTCGCCAGGCGATACCCTGGAAACTGGAGACTTCTCATCAGGGAGGTCAAGCCTGATGATGAAGGTGTCTACGAATGCCAGATCTCCACACACCCGCCTAGAGTTAGCAGGACTTATTTACATGTTAACAGTAAGTGCTACTTTTTAACTTTGGTACTAGTTTAAAGCTTTATTCAAACTAGGATGAAATACATACAAGTGTCCCACGTCAGTGGGACACGGAGAGAGAGATTTTAATTGTATTGTTTCATGGAGAAATAATTTTATTTTAAAATTAAGTAATATGCATTCAAAGACTTTAAAAGTTTCTAGTCTCATCCGGTAATCGAACCATCCAAATGAAAAAAAAAAACAGGATTTTTATGTTACCAATCGTAAGAGTCAACTACGTGGGCGCACTAAAAGTTTCCGGAATTAATAAGAAAAAAATACTATAAATGTCAGAAATGAATTTAATGTTTCTCAAAATATTCTCCATTAGCGTTAATGCACTTATTCATACGAATGAATCAATTTTGAAAACATTTATGCCACTCCTCCGCGACAATCTCTCAAACATATTTTTCATACTCTTCGACAGCATCTTTAGGTGATATAAATCGTTGACCGCGTAACTGGTTCTTAATTTTTGGAAATAAATAAAAGTCACAAGGTGCCAGGTCGAGACAGTACGCGGGATGGCTCATAAGGTCAATGTTCACCTTCAAAAATTCATTTGTCTATCTGGCCGTGTGGGAACTGGCATTATCGTGGTGCAAGATGATACAGCGTTTACGGTTATTTTTGCGGAGTTTGTCAATAACTTCCGGCAAACAAATGGTCGTGTACCAAGCACTATTCACGGTACAACGATTCTCCATAGTAACAGTAGCCACGTGTCCACATTTATTTTATTAGTTTCGGCTCATCTCGAAAGACTCATACGCTCGATTGCTGCCTTGTTTTGGGATCGTGACTATAATTCCATGTTTCGTCACCTATTACTATGTCACACACCGAATTTGACGCCCCTTCGTTGAATCTGGTAAGCATGGTATTGCACCAAGTGACGCGATCCGTTTTTTGAGCCTTAGTCAATTTGTGTGTGATCCACCGTGAGCACCGGTGGATCACACACAACTATCACTACACAAATATTTGGAGCATCCAAATATTTGTGTAGTATTGATTGTATTTGACTCATACCTAATGATGCCCGAATCTCATAGTATGTCACATGCCTGTCTGTTTTGATCATACGGCACACAGCATCGATGTTTTTGTTGTTCACAGCAAAGGACGGAGTTCGTCACTGAGATTCACATGACCGCGTTTGAATTCTGCAAATCAGCTATAAATAGTCGTCTTGCATGGTACTTCATCGCCAAAATCAGTTTGAAGCCGAGCGAAGCTCCGCTGAGCTGTAAATTTACACTTAAAGTCGTAGAAAATCATACTACGAAATTTTTCACGAGTTAAATCCATGGTGATGTAGAAACCAATTTCTAAAATGACGCCACAATGTAAAAACAAATGACAGTCAGACGAAACAAACTGTATTCTACAGGCAAAGAGTTTCGTTTTCAAATGTTGTAATTGTTTTTTAAATATTGTTTATGTAAGTGGCCAGTTCCGTAAACTTATAGTGCGCCTTATTTATAAGGATTAATTCCTTTTAAGTAACATAGTATCTTAAAATAAAGGAACACCGCTCAAAAGGAACAAACCAGAAAGTGCCTTTGCATTTGGGTTTACAAATAGTCTCAGCCACTTTTGCATGATCCTTACAAATCTCTACTGCTTCACTTACAATGATTAATCTTTTTATCCAAGCCCTCTGATTGTTTTACTACGCACTCCAACCTTTTTAAGAACATTCTAGATTTGATTTGTAAACTTTCGTAGCCATTAAATGACATGAAAGAACCTTGTGAGATATATACATGGAGGTCTATCGTTTGAAACGTTCTTCAGTATACTATTCCATCTGTTGAACAAACTATCTAAGCACTCACTTTTCTGTTTTAGTCACAACTCACTTTTACACCACAATACTTACTCTCTTTGTTCTCAAAACTTAATGTTATACCGAAATGTCGAAATAGTCTGCAGAAATTATGGATACTTAAACCTACTGTAAGTGAAAGCGGAAAAACCTGTTCGTTTAGTTATATGAAAATACTCTAAGAGACACTAGCATCTTTCGAGCATCAGAGTCTTGCTAACGCACATTTAGCATCGACATGACGACGACGTCGGCGCAACCGTGATGCAACGCCAGCGCGGCGTATACCCACCGTTGGGCAATATTCAGCAGTCGCTCAGTGCTGGCGTTGCGTCCTGTCAGGCGCTCGAAAGACCCTAATGTGGGGTCTTAGTGTATTTTTTATGATTATCAAGTAACGGGACGAGAAGTACGTCAAGTGATAAGCAACACGCCTACCCATATGTTGCAGTGCCGCTCATAGGGGCACAGCCATCGCACCCGTCGACCTGAGACATAGGTATAGTTGGTATATCCCATATGCCTATAGTTTCACTGGCACATTTATCCTTCAAAACCGAACCGCAGTAATGCTCATATTGCTATTTGATGGCAGAAATCGATATAAATTCAATACAACTTTAAGTTTCGTTGACGCGGCTGCGTTGCTTTTGCAGTGCTATTACAGCCGTACAATGCATCCGTACAATGCATCCGTACCACCAACAGGATTTACAACTGACACTTGACAGATATGGCCTGCTCATGATGAAGTCTTTGCTAATCTTTTTTTTAATATATAATAAATACAGCTTGGCCACAACCTCACCTGATGTTAAGCGACGATGATGTGACCGACGATGAGACGCGTTTGCCTAATAAATACCTATTCACTCTAGTCTTGAATAGTCCCAAATTGTACTTTTCGGGAAATACAGATTAGAGTAGAGCATTCCATTCCTTTGCCGTACGCATCAGAAAGGAGAAAGCAAAACGCTTAGTGCGAATAATTGGAATATCAACGACATAAGAATGGAGTGCTCAGGACCTTCTCGTCAACCGAAGGAGTAACGGTGAGGGTGGAACTAAATTGAAAAGTTCATGCACACACTCCGCGAAATGTATCCGATAGAAGACCGAGAAACAGTCTACTTTTCTACGATGATCGAGATTTTGTAGCTTCGACTCCACAAGGGAATTGTTGTTAATAAGTTCTTTACTTTTCGCTCTACCGAATCCAAGGCAGCTAACTGGTAATGGGCAGAGCCGTCCCAAAGGTGGCAGCAGTAGGTACTCCATACACGATCGACTACTTGTACATGTATTTGTGCTCTTTATACAAATACATGTACAAGTAGTCTCTTGAGAATCTGTATAATATTAAAATAAAAAAAGCATCCACGCTTAAAGAAGGTATTTGCCAAAAGACAAGTAGAGTGTTATAATAACACTAACAAACAATAATATTTTTAAATTGTTTGGAATCTGGGTGGTTCTGGTTAGTACTCCGAAGTGAATTTTGTTGTTCTAAGTACTTATAGTACAAGGAATTCCCTACATTGAGACCAGCGTCCTGATTGTGATTCATATCTGAATCGATCCAATCGGGTAGTCTCTAAATCAGATGGGTTTCTGAGCGAGAATATGAACCTTATTCCTACTATATCTTTGTAATTTGTGAGTTAAATCAACTATTGTCCCGATTAGAAATGTCAAAAGTTTCCAATCCCAATTATGCGCCTCGACTCGGAAAGGACGCAGTTTCCGATCGCGAGAGGCAATCAAAATCAAGCTGCTGGGCCCCAATTCTGCTAAGGTTCTTGAACCCACCGGTTGTTGTAATTCTATCCACTCCATATCTACTCCACTAAGATCATATTGCAATTATGATAATATTTATTATCCGCTCACGCGATACATGCAGCCGTAGACAAATACCACACCTAGAGGTGCCGGTGATGATTTTATACCGATTTGTCGGATTTCGAAGTTATAACAGGTAAAAGAACTAATATTAATTGCTATTTCGGTAACTACTCTAGCAAACCATAAGGTTTTTAATGCGTGGGCCTGTCATTTAAAAAAATAAACAACTTCACAAAATACGTCACGACAATCGTGTGTGTTATTGTTTGGGCTGGTGGTTTCGGAGTTTATTTATTGAAAACATACCGTAAGTAGCGTTTTTTAAGTTTACCCTGAATATAAATGTTTATAAACTATACTTTAAGGAGTAATTTCATGGTAAACGTTAGAACTACCCAAACGGAATATTATCATATTTATCCAAGTACACCAAAAATTTCATTAGTACTTTTTAAGTGCAGGATTTGCAGCATTTTATTTGAGATGTTTTTGTTGGTAGTACGGAGGGTATTTATTGAGCAATGCAGAATAATAATTTTTATTTATAAAAACTTGTATTTTAACTGAATGCTTTTCTAATTTGCGAAACCAAATAGCCGCCATTTTGCGGTAGGAGAAGCGCATCGCGTGAGCGGCTATTCTGCTAAAATCTAGTTGCAATGGCAGTTGAGTGTCAATACAGTGTCAGTGGAATGGCAGTGATGACATTCATTCATTCAACTACTAACGATCGTTGTTGCCTTACTAAAACTAAAATGGAAATTAGTAGTAGCTTAATTTTAATCTGCAATTTGGCCTTCTACCCTTTCGACAAGCCATCGATTTGCTATTGAAGAGCAGAATACCAAAAATTGTAATGGCGGTTAATAGCAGATCGATAGCTAACCACCAACAGGCTTTTGAAAGTAGTGGTACTTTTAAAAGTCGATACAACTTCAAATGGCTTTGGTTGATCCTAATAACAGTGAAAGTGTTAAATCAATAACTTTGGAAAAAATATATAGTGCAATTGAGGATATACACTGATTAGTGATGTGAAAACATGACTCCTAAAAATGTTCACGGTAAAACAAACTTACCTAGAAATTATACAAGAAAACAGCTGTATTCGGTAGGTAATTTACATACCAATGATTTTTTTTTATATATTAACTGTACTAAATAGAACACGTATAGTAAAAAAATTTGAAATAAGTTCACTCGACTCAAGCAAAATGAACCGGGAAAAGTTTGAATTCTTAACTTTCAAAATACCAAACGTACAAAATAAAAATAAGCGTTAAAAATTAGTTTCGAAATTGGATAGTGAGGAAAATTCTTAATGTCGTAATCCAAGGTTTTTGGAAGAAATTTCTACATAGTCTTTCTTACATTATACTTCAGCCATTAGACACCCACCGCTAAGTGTAGGCCTCCTCCTCGTTTGCTCACCATCCTGTCCGATCTTGGGCTATTTGCATCCAGATTTTTTTGTACGTTGCGTTTCTTATATTGTGGTTACATCTAGCCTTTTGGCACAGGTTCTCGGTATCTACTGCAGTACTGTTTCTATTTGTATTGTATTACGTGTTAAATTATATTATAATGTATGTGTACTGTATTGAAATTTATTAACGGTATAAACAATTTTTCTTTCTTCTTCTTGTTTCTTATACGATTTACGATTTAAGATTTTTAGATAAAGATGTATGGAAAGAAGACTTGGTGCTAGATTCCACACAAATTTGATTCAAAGTTCCATAGCATTTAAGTTTATTTGAAAAAAGTGATCTCTAGAGTTTCTTGCTCTTTCTTTTCAGGGAAGTCAGCACAGTAAACGAGCATTAGCTTAAAAGTGACATTTTAAAGTGTACATTTATTTTATCTATGGAATAAATGGTTATTTGTCTTTGACTTTGACTGCTCTTCTTTTTTTTTGTTCCACCGGTCATCGGTTTTGAGCTTAAATGACTTTCTTACATAAGTTGAGATGTAGAACATTATAGTCCTGAGTTAACATTGTAATTTTTATTTAATTTATTCTGATGACGGCCCAGCTCATATAAAATAAATTATGAAAAGTAATAGAGCGTGTTATAGTAATTACGTGAACCAACGGACAAATAGTTGTACGAAAATGAATTAAATTGTATTCCATATTTTGCTCGTCAAAATATTTTATACGAACAATTGAACATAAGACCAATTTACATTACATTATTAAACAGATTACTTATTACGTTATATTATGAAATATACATATCATATTAACTTTTAGACAAACGCTTACAGCCAAGAATACATTAAATTTGACATTATAGACCTTTTTTATCGCATTTATTTTTATGAGTGCTCATGTACTCGACGATGGAGCGTGCATACCTAAATAATGTCTATTCAGCATCATTTTTAATCCAAGTTATAGCGTTCAGGGAGTAAGTCTGCAAGGAGTTTCATTCCACAGTCGTTCGCCACATAAATATAAAACGCGATTGCGCGCTACATCCGATTCGTATTGGTTCCTAATACAAATCTCGAAAACTCGGACTTACTTCAGATGTCGCTTGTGTATTAATTCCGATTCAAATCCGATACAATACGACTATCGCTTGTACTAGAGATAAAATGATTCCTGTGACATTTCAGACCGTCGTTTCTCGGATTCGGAACTGGGGGGCTACTCTCGATCTCCGTCCGTTATCCGCCCGAAACACTTACTGTCAAATAAGTAATATTCGACAAAATTAAAAGACAAGTATCCAGTATGAAGCTTCATTCGCATCACGCGTGTTTTCATTTGGTTAAGTATTGCTTATTTGGCAGTAATTGTTTCGGACGGATGTCGGACGGAGATCGAGAGTAGACCCCCTGATACAAATCGGACGTGGTGCGCAAATGCTCTAACGCTTCGTCGGAATCTATGAGATATCCACAACATAGTGGTTGAACCTGGGGGTCTACTCTCGTCCTCCGTCTGACGTCTGTCCGAAAAAATAACTGTCAAATAGTAATATTCGACCAAATTAAAAGACAACGTCAAGAATGAAGCTTCACTCGCATCATGCGTCTTTTAATTTGGTCAAGTAGACCCCCTGAGCCTACGTCTAGTCCCCCGATAACGGAAATGTGAAAACGGAATTAAATTGGACAATTCCAACACACACTCTCTCTAATATAACCTCTAATCAGGCAACTTTCACAGAGCAATATTTTAAATATTTTAAACAACGGGCTTATCCGTACACATACGGCTACGCGCTACTGTGAAAACTATAAGAAACGTTAAGTTGCATTTTAAAATTTACATTTCTATCACGTCCCCGCTGTGCTAATGAATGCTAAACCCGCTACATAATTAGCATATTCTATTTGTTTACATTCTCTTTTAGTTCTGCATTAGTTTGGATAATTTATTAACGTTTTTCTATCGAATCGAGAGTCTAACATTCTTCTGGTTTTTTAGTAGTATGTAAATTGTCCTACTTATTTATGATATATTTTCAACTCACACGAAACGTCATAGCATGGTATTTCTACATTTAAATCAACATTTATTTTACGATATCGGTATAAATCACATAAAATTTACTCGACGCTTATTGTAGAGTTGTGATACAAATCTCCAGGCTTCCATCCGTTACAATTTAGTCTTTTTTTGTTTGAGTAACTATGACAGACAAAATAAATAAACAAAGCGGGTGAAACCAGAGAAAGTGCACACGTGTGCGAGTCACTGTCTCTCTTTTGTCTGTGCGAGTGGGAGGTCGTGCGTGCGTGTGCAGATGCGTGCTTATGTTTTACCCGTGCGTGTGTGCGTACGCGCTCCGTATCAACTAAAACACAAAACAAACACACGAAGAACTCTGTAAAGTCTACTAGATCCGTAGCTCAGTTGGCAGAGCGATAACCACGTTAAGGAAACAGACGCTGGTTCAAGTCCTGTCGGGCCAATGGAATTTTTCTTTATTTTTTTCGATCTTTGTATAAATAATAATAACAAACTAGTGGAGTATTTTTACACAGAATAGATAAATATCATAGTAAAAATATCATGATATTCATAAAAAGTGAAATGTTACATATTTTAAGTAAAAAGTGTTAGACTTTCCACAGGAAAGAATGATAAAGCGAATAAAGAATTGAATAAAGATACAAGAGACCAGAATATGCAAATTATTTAGCGTCCACAGAATTTCTTAATTGAGCGGAGACTGGACGGGAAAATTAATTTGTCCTGCAACTTCACGCTACTTATAATTGAAAGTCACTTTTCTTCGCTAATTAAAACTAAGATTTTTGCTTTTTTTTTCCTTACTACGATCGCCACTTGGAGTACGGTCGTACGCCGATCGAAAGATTATCGACGTCGGCGTTTGATGGTTTTGCGACGGTTGGTAGCGGCATGATCGGCGTGGCATATATTTTAACCGAATTCACCCTGTATGACGCCATAAAACGGAGGAGGTTCTCAATGTCGTCGACTGTATTTTTTTTTGTGTGTGTCTCTTACGCGATTTCTCCGGAATTCGTGAACCGATTTTGATGATTCTTTTTTGTTGGAAAGAGTTGGTCCTCACTGTTGGTCCCATTCAAATTTGATGAAAATATTCCACCTCTAAGGGTGGCAAACTAGGGAATTAATCCGGTTTCGCGCACTTTCCGGTAACCGATTCCAATAAAATTTGGCAAGTAGATAGATGTAATTCCACGAACATTTCAGGTCGGTTTTTTAATACTAACTCAACATAAATCAACCTCTATATACATATTAAAAAATTTGTTCACTTTAACTAATATATAAAATAGTTTGACAGTTCAACAACATTAGCATTCATGCGCCATCTAGTGGAAGAAATAATCAGCTTTTAATAATAATAATAACACCAATAATGTGCCAGACCCACACCAATTGCCTGGTCTCAAACTAGATAATTCCTTATATTATGAGTACCAGAGTAACGGAATTCACTCTGGGCCACTTCCCAGACACATAGATCCCACAGAACACACAGATTATTATGTACGTATACGAACGACTTTGATTTTAATAATACCGAACTATTGTCTTTTTTATGATATCAAGCGACAAGACGAATAAGTCGTGCACCTGGTGGTAAGCGACATGCCTATCCATAACAGTTGCACTGCCATTCAGAGCTTTAAATCGCAAAGTCAAAGTCCCAAGTGGCTTTAATTTCACCAGCACCCTTACCCTTCTAAACCGGAACGCAGTAACGTGAGTTGCTTGGTATCAGAAATAGGTAAGGTGCCAGTATTTCCCTGGACGAACTCTTTCACATGGAGCTCTACTGCTAGTAAATCTAGTGCCCACAGTGCTAGGCCACAGAGGACGGAAAATATAACAGAGATTTTCCTCCTTGGAAAACATCCGTGCCAAGCAGTCAAGTGTATAATGGATGGACGACGACGATGGTGATCTTAAATTGGTCCTACAGGTATTCAAACCTAGGATTTCCTCATCAAGCTTCTATAGTGCTAACTTCCATTGATCCAACCGACTCAGATCATTTAGAGAGATATTTTCACCGTTATACAAAAAAAAATTCTATTTCCTTTTTTTTAAAAAAAAATAAGTGCGCATTTCATCTCCATCTTATCTGATGGAAAGTGACGACGAGGTCGAGGATGTAAGATGCACACCTAAATAATGCCTATTCACACTCGCCTTGAAAAGGTCTAAGTTATAACGTTCGGGGAACAAGTCTGCAGGCAGGAAATTCCATTCCCTAGCCGCTCGTCATACAAATGTGGAAGCGAAACGCTTCGTGCGAATCCAAGGAATATCCACAACATAGGGATGAATCCTCGCCCACGTCTAGTCTCCCGATGATGGAAAGGGGAAGGCGGAATCAAATTATACAATTCCATCGCACACTCTCCTTGATATATCCTGTAAAATATCGATAAGCTGGCAACTCTACGGCGGTGTTCAATGCTATGCAGCTTCGCCGCTACCAGTTCCGAGTCACCTATATACCTCTTAGCACGCTTGTCTATTAAATCCAAGGTGGCCAGTTGATATGTAGCAGAGCCATCCCATAAGTGGCAGCAGTACTCTATACACGACCGGTCTCGTGCTTGGTACAGCTGAAGCAACTGTCCCAAGTGAGAAGCAAGTGAGAAGTGACGCCTCACCTTGGAAAGTATGCCAAGCTTCTTGGCTGCATTTTTGGCCATGGATTCAATGTATCTGTCGAAGTTCAGATTGGAGGACAGGTCCATTCCAAGTAGGTGAAGACGATCGGCTATCGGTATAGATATATCACGAAAAGTCGGAGTCAGGTGATAGGAACTCCGTTTAGTGGAGAAAAGACACGCCTGCGTTTTGGTAGCATTAAATTTGACAAGATTGGCATCGCCCCAATCCGATTTAAGTGTCAAATTCAAACGACTAACCATGGACTCTCGACAAGACTGGATTTCTTCTCCACTGACCCTTGCATTGGTCTAGTACCTGTCCACAACTGTGCTGTCATCAGCATACCCAAAGGTACCTGGAATCAACATATCGTTTATATGCAGCAGAAAGAGGGTTGCGGACAGTACAGAAACTTGAGGAACTCTGGCTGAGAACCCTGAGGATCTATCGCCCGTAGTTCGGAAGAGTAGCCTTCTAAAACCACTCGAATCGAACGTGCACTCAAGAAATCCGAAATCCAATTGCAAAGGTCAGTGGGAAGCCCATAAGAGGGAAGCGTGCTTAACAGGCTTGCGTGCCAGACCCTGTCAAAGGCTTTAGAAATGTCTAAGGAAACTGCAATGGCTTCGCCATCCTCTTCTATAGCCTCGCTCCATAAGTGAGACGCATACACAAGAAGATCCCCAGTAGATCACCCTCTTCGGAATCCGTACTGGTGATCACTGAAGAGATCATTGACTTCAAGGTTCGACAGGAGACGGTTGTCAAGTACACGTTCCATAGTTTTGCAGAGTATGGAAGTGACTGAGATAGGTCTGTAGTTGACAGGGTCAGCTCTGCTTCCTTTTTTAGACATTGGTTGCACATTTACAAGCCTCCACGACTTGGGAACTACACTAGTCTCGAGCGAGAGGCGATGCAGGCGTGTGACAATAGGAGACAAGTCAGGCGCACAGGTACGCAGGACTATTGCTGGAATTCCATCTAGCCTGCTAGCTTTATGCACGTCTAGACTTCGCAGAGTTCTGAGTACCTCTTTTTAACATATGCGAACTGGCACCATAGTGCACCCAGTCTGAGGTAAAGGTGGTAGGTATCCTGCGGCATCCAGACGCGAACTTTCTGCAAAGAGTGAGGTGAACAAATTCGCCTTCTCTTCCGCAGTATGGGCCAGCGAAAATAAATCTGAAAAAAAAATCTGGTTCGCCAGCCAGATTTATTTACTTCCAAAAAAGTTCCATCTTCTTTTGGGAAAAGGAGACCACAAAAACTGAATTAGATACCATCAATATCAACACCTTCGCATGACCTTTTGAAATGTATATGATTTAGTTTCATCAGAACTATATTTTTGTCAAAAACTTCAGCTTCGAAAATAACTGCAAGGCCGTGACTGTGGAACCTGTAAAGAAGCCGAAACGTTGGTTTGTTTGAGAAAAATACATTAATATTATACGCGATTAATATCTGAAAATAAAATTTATATCCAATCTAACAATATTGCTTTCATCAATTGTAATCAGATTATTAGGAATTAAGCTAATAACTTGGTAAGTAGTTGTATTGTTACTAATTGAGCACATGTTCTCAATCCAATTACTAAAACCGTGCCATATTGTTGGAAAATGAAATAGAAACGAAGTTATACGTTAAAAAGACGAAATACTTTGTTAATTGTTTGATTTCTTTATCAAATAATGTAACAAAGCTATTTTATGCCATGCCAATACCATGCAAATGAAGAAATCGTGTAACGTCAATATGTAAAACACAGAACAGGGAAAATTGTAAAAAAGAAATATTCCCCCGAAATTGAGATCGCTCTTACACTGAATTTTTATTCGACAAAACCGTATAAATATGTAAAAAATACATTCAGTATTATAATAATAATAATAATAATAATAATAATAATATAATATATATATATATACATATATATAATATAATATATAACGCACACACTCAACATAGCCCCGCACTAGGGAAACCCTGTGTCGCGGGTGCCATGGACACACACATAGACAACCACAAATTACACCCATACTCACGAGAGAAATAATTGTAGGCCATACAACTATTTCTCTCGGCCCGGGAATCGAACCTGGGATCTCTGCGTGGCAGTCCGGCATGGTAACCGTTCGGCCACCGAGGCAGTTAATGTATTGTTTGCCTTCCTTGCGAACACTTACCTACATAATGGTATCAGACGGTAGATGGTAGGCTGGGTTTTACGAAGAAAGCCTTCAGAGCATTAAAAAACAAAGCAGGGTCATCCAATGAAGAATTGATACACCCACAATTTCGTCAAAGACAAGAAGTTTGACGAAATGAAAATAAAACGCAAGGTAGAATACGAACCATCTACTCAACGTTTATTCAGCTATGTGGATTTCGGTAATCAGCTGGAAACTGATCGCCACAACGAATGCACAGAGGCTATAGTGTTTTTGATAGTTGCAATAAATGGCAGTTTTAAAATGCCTATTGGTTACTTCCTAGATGATAAAATCATTGGAGCACAGAAAGCGAACCTAATAAATATTGCACTTGAGCTATGCTATGAAAATAAAATTACAATCAAGGCATTGAGTTTTGACGGCTTTCCAGCAAACCTGGCTATGGCCAAGCAACTAGGCTGCGAATTACAACATGATAGGTTGAAGACAAACTTTAAGCATCCTGAGACAGGTGCTAATAATTACATCTATGTAGATCCAGTGCATATGCTCCAAAATTCCAAAATGAAAACAGTAGTACTATAGTACTACTACAGTACAGTACTATGAAGAAAAAGAAAAAGGAATTTTCAATTAGCCAATAAGTTACGCCTTCACACATACACCTTAAAACAAATGTAATGAAAGTTATTGTACTTAAGTAAGTTACGTTAAGTCACTGCCTCCATGGCCGAACGGTTACCATGCCGGACTGCCACACATAGGTCCCAGGTTCGATTCCCGGGCCGGGTGAAATATTTGAATAGCCTACATTTATTTCTCTCGTGAGAATTGGTGTAATTTTTGATTGTCTATGTGTGTGTCCATGACACCTGCGTCACAGGGTTTTCCTAGTGCGGGGCTATGTTGAGTGTGTGCGTTATTATTATTATTATTAGCTAGCCAGGTGTTTAGCCGCAGCTTTGTTACGGCATTAGATTTCTGTGAAAAGGAGTTACAAGTAACAGACTTCAAGGTGTTGGTGCCACGGCCAGAATGATCCAACTCATATACGATTTATTTGACATATTGAATTCCAGAGTTCATGGCTGTGGTTACAAACGTGCTTTGAACTTTAATAATCATGCTACATTTTTTTTTAATGTTTGCTGAACATCGCCGCAAAACTAAAAATACGAAACAAGAGACAACAAGTTAAATTAATAAATTCACCGCGGTTTACTGAAATTCTTGGTTTCTGTTGTTCAAAGATTTAATTTGTGACGAAAATTGTCCCATAAAATACTTACCGATGCATAAAATTTCACAGGACCACATAGAACTTTTTTTGCTAAGGTCTCCTCGTTTATTCGAGACAATTTATAAGACATCCTTGATTCACACCGAATTAGTGCAAACAACGCTGGTAACTGCAAACCGTTAGAAAAAAATCCTATTCTCAACGGTTGATAAACCTGACAACTCATAGCGAAACTGAAGAGGTCATCAATTATAATGATAAAAACCAAGAAGAACTTGATATTGGGATAGAGATTGTTGAGTTTTGACACTTTTCCGAAAATGTAATAGAATACATAGCGCACTGATTACACGCATAAAATGTGTCACTTCCATGCAAGCGTTGGTATCCTTGTCAGAAAATAAGAGAAGCCTAATGTTTTAGACATAAAGGTGGCTTCATATACCCGTCAATTAGTGTGCAAAAAATTTGCCGTCGCTCTGAGCAATTTATTAAAAAATATTACATCGATAATATGAATAAACGAAAATATACAACAATTTTTTGAACAAAACGCTCTAACGCTCAAACGCTCTTGCAGTTTTGTAGGAGAAAAATTATTTCAAGAATATCACTACCACCAATATTACGCTGAAGAGACAAACCGTATAAATGATTTGACTCACAGTTGTTGCAGCGCTCTCCGTGGACGTGAAAGAATACCAAGTTAATAGAAAATATTACTCTATTACTATTTAGAAAATATTACTATTTTCCGTAACTGATCACATGTTCCTCAACAAAGTATTTACTCGTCTAGCCTTTCGGACTCGTGCACACCACTCGACTGACCACCGGCCGATTCCGCCACCCCGTCCCTCCACTCAACCTTAGTTTCTAGTAGGTGGGATGTGGCGGAAACGGCCGCCGATTGGCTGACGAGAAAGTTAAGTAAAAATGAATACTCTTTATATTCAAATAGTTAAAATTATAAATGTGAATAATTGTTTTAACGATCTACAATAAAACTTATTTGGTTGTAAACCTTTCCTTCGAATTAAACTAAACTAAACGCCATCTATTTGTCACCAATATTCTATACAATACAATGCCATCTAGTGGTCACATACGATACTATTTATTATGTGCTAGGAATCAGTTATTACATTAATTTA
>NW_020653477.1:1865566-1867452 GCF_003589595.1 Hyposmocoma kahamanoa
ACTGTAACTGTTACGGACAGGCGTGTAGCTTACCATCAGGCGCAAGACTTGTTGGTCCCGTCGCTTGATCTTATATAAAAAAAAGTTTTTTAGGTAGCACGATCACGATTCACTTTAATTTCCAACATGGAACAATTGCGAAAACCTAAGAACTCGATAGGTTTTAAACCCACGACCATATTGCACCGTATTATTGCTCATACCAACTGAGCTATCGGTTGTCGAAAATCTCCTATGTGTTTTTGTTAGTGATCTTTGTGCTGGATTTTTCGGCATTCTGAACCACTAGTTAGAGATTTTTAAACTTCTTCACCGCGCCGATGCCTGAATTTCGACAACTCGATAACTGAACCCATTGCTCAGTTGGTAAGAACAATACTGCCTGACACTGTAGAGAAGCTCTGTCATTGGACTGGAATGGAATCAGAATGCTGACTATACTCTTAACAGGATACTGTGGCTTGAACAAGCATAAGAAGCTCCATACTGGGAAGGCACATGCCACAATCGGAGGACATTAAATTTGTCGCAGCCAGGAAAGTCCTTCAGTTCTTCAATGCTGTCGGCCTTGGCTCCGAACCGTAATTAGTGGTGAAGCCACCCTAATATTAATAATAAGAGCAATACTACGGTGCAGTATGGTCGTGAGTGGAAGTACCATCGAGTCGAAAAAGATTTTCTGTGTTCGATCTTTGTATTAATAACCATAATAAAAACTAGTGAATTTATTTCACAAAAAACATCTACATAATACATAAGGCTTTTCTTTACAAAACTAATATAAAAATATTGTCGACAGTGTAAAAACCGAGCAAGTGGCAGGCGGCGCGGACAGCCTACTGCGGCTGGCGAGGGTGAACAGCAGCGACGCGGGCAACTACACGTGTGCCGTGCGGGGCGCCAGATCTCACACCGTCTCTGTGCATGTCCTTAACGGTACGATAATTTTTCTTACAATTATAATCCTTTTCTTCACAGTTATTATTGTATTATGCAATTTTTTTTCTTCCGATACAATGAAATCCTCTATAAAAGAAACTGAGTCTGATAGCATTAAAAAAAATTGTCAATTTTATTCATTGTGTTTGAAAAAATATTTTATGAAATTTGACTAACTTCTACTGTCTCAAGTTTTTTGTCCCATACAATGAAATGATCCCTTCATGAAACTGAGTCGATCAGCACTATTTTATTTTTTTATTTTTAAATTTATTAAATCCGAAAAAGTACACTTACAATTAGTAATTATTTTTTTTATTATATTTCGCATACTAAGATTGTAATTTTAAAAAACAAACCTTCACTCAAGCGTAATTGAAATAGCTTAATTCAGTTAAATAAATTTCAAATACTGCTTTGTTGCCAAAAACCACTTTTAAATAATTTATAGTAATCCGATATAATTGAGTTACAAATGCTGGTAAATTTGTTTCATTGTTAATTGTAGGGGAAATTCTGCAATTATTACAGTCCTTCCAATTGTTATGTTCGTTGTATTATTAATACAAAGACCAATAAAATATGGCGTAATTGTAAATGGAAGAGGTCTCTTTATAATTGTTATAGGTTCCATAAATTGAATTTATATATACCTCTTATTTATGTAGATCCTTCTTAAGTATGAACGAAGAGTCTAAAAAAACTTAGACTCAATTAGCGTGTTGAAAATGAGTTATAAATACAGTTTTGTTTAGTTCTTTTACTTCTATTGAAACGTCTCGCTTACATGAAAATTAAATACACTAATTTCTAAACAAATACCGTTCAGTGCCGTTCAAATAATATAATTTTTATTTGGACCAATTTCACTTTCGTATAATTTAAGTAAATAAGTAAGTCAGTAATCTATTTGTACATAAAAATAAATAGAGTTCAATTACAGACAA
>NW_020653477.1:1867462-1906568 GCF_003589595.1 Hyposmocoma kahamanoa
ACCATTTCTAGGAAGGATGTGCAATATATATTATATGCGAAAAGTTAATAGAGACGAGAAAATTCCTAAAATCTAATTAAAATTACTTATTAAACAATAGAAAATTAAATAAAACAAAGCAATTAAATTACTTGTGCGTGCTTGTGAGCGAGCGAATGAGCGTGCGCGTGTGTGTGAGTGTGTGTTTGTCTGTCTATTTGTCTACTTTCAGAATTTGTTCAACATCCTCATAGTAGAGACATTTGAGCCAATTTTTCACTTTTGAGTTTAGTTCTCTGATTGAGTAATTTTTCAAACGAAATTCGATACTTATTTTGTTGTAAATAAAAGGATGGAGAAATGAGCTAAATTTCTGGTCGAAAGCCAATTTCGCTAAGAGTACAGGGATTCTGAATTTACATTTTTGTAGCATTGCGATATATTTAGGAAAGTGCAACTTTGATACAACGCGCAAAATAAAAATCCCACGAACACTGAGAACATCATTGCACTTGTAAACAAGTATAGTTGGGTCCCTGATGCGTTCCTTTAGGATGATTTTCAGGGCCGCTCATTGTGCCCTCTCCAGAGGGAGCATACATGCTTCCGAAGCCCCATCCCATGCGGTTATACAGTACGCTATAATGGACTGATATATAGAAGTGTACAATATTTTGAGCAACCATTTGTTTTGAAGCCATTCTGCCGCAGGAATTTACCGTCATATAATTCTTGTTTGATATAACATTCCATTTTATAAAAAAAAATATTCAAAGCTCATATTACATAACAATAATTTCATTAATTTTCAATGTAGATATCTTTTACATGGTATAATATCACTTTTCATAAATAATAAGTAAATACGACTCGCCATGGTACTTGTCTGTTCGATACTAGGAGTGTATGTAATGGAATAAAATGGAACTAAAGGAATGTAGTGTGTGAAATGTGTTCTTAAAATTTATATTTTACTAAAAGAATGCACTTGACACCTCTATATTGTTTTGTTGTTACTAGCAAAATTCGTATTCTCAAGAACGTACATATTTGTATGAGATTATTGAGTACGTGTACTTACAGTGTCTTATTTAGTGATAATTAAGTTTGATTATTTATCGATTAATATTGAAAAATAACTCGAGTAGTATAGTTTTATTTTTCTGTAAGAGGAAATATATTAGAGAACTCACTAGATTAAAGTGTTGGTTCGTTCAGAATTTTCTATAAAAAATTTGATTAGAAGTGAGGGTGCATTTGTATTGAAATTTTATTGTAATTATTATAAAGATATGGTTGTCATTATAGAGCCAACTAACTTTATTTCTGTCTTTATGTAGTATTTGTTGGGTGTAATATGAGTGTTACTGTTGAGTACCGTCTTGTTATACATGAAATGGTAAGGGAAAGCTGTAACCTATCACAAACAACCCTACGTTCCTACCTAACAGCCTAGCCCTAACCATACACTACTATATATACGTATATAGATAGATAAAGGAAGCCTGTTATCATGCGACCTAAGGTAACAGACGGAAGGTGAGAAGGATAACGGGTGCAAGCAGTGGATTTTCTCACTGCCAGTCTCACAGACTCACAAGACTGATTAATCTGATCAGTCACCAAGACATATTACAGACAGCCGATAGCTTAGATAAGCTGACGGCTAAAGGTGTGTTGGTCGCAGTGAGAGGATGCTGAGAGTTCCGTAGTCGTCAATGAGACAGCGTTGATGTCTGGATTCAAAGAGATCTTTATTTCTAAAAACTGGACTATTTATACAAATTCTATTTACATGTGTGCGTGTATATCTACAATATAATTTTTAAATGTAAAACAAAGGAAACGTCTACTCAGCAGGCGGGTCTTGCACATTGCTATTCGGTTAGTAAACTGCTGAGTAGTCTATATTCGTCACGTGGTAATTTATGTCTGGTCAGGTTATCTGTTCAGGTCACGTAAACAGTCATGTTGACTGTTGAAAATAAATGATACACAAGATTTTAGTTTTTCTGTGAAATGGCGTCAATCATTACTAAATATTTTTTTATAATACCAAATAATGGGACCAATAAGTCGTGCTGGTGGTAAGCGACGCGCCTGTCCATAACAGTTTCAGTGCAACTCAATGCTTTAAATTACAAAGTTCTGAGGATCACTGCCACTGCGCCCGTCATCCTGAGACATTTTCGCGTAAACTTAAAGAAATACAGGTCAAAAAACAACACAGTTAAGTTTTCCTGAAAATGATGACTATTTTGATTCTCCTGCAAAGAATTCGATTAGTCTTTAACGCCAGTTTAATCTAAAGCTAACGTATTTGACAGGTCGTCTCATGTGTAATAACAAACAAACAGAATTCCACTTAAAACATTATGTTCGAAATTCTAACTCGAGCAATAAAAGGAGCAGTTTCCTAATACAATTTAGAAACTTGAAATTCTTCAAGAGATTTTATTAAAATTTTAGAAGCTGTCTAGCAAATAATGATTTAAGTTAGGACGAAATTATTTCAAGTGTCTTTTGAAATGAGGAATTTATATGTTGTTTGTCAGACGAATTACTTTTTAATATTTTTTCATAAGATGAAATAGTGCCAAATTATGATTATGACCATAAATATGGAATATTTTTCATATATTTTTTTTCGTTCAAACGCCCTACACCATCTACACGAGTGAAGTTGACGAGTGATATATAAAATAATTATTTCCATTTCGGAACTTCATAGAGAGCGGACGTGTGTTTCTGTTTTGTGTTTTATTTTATTGTGCTGTGTGATTCTCGGACTATATCGGTTTAATTTTGTTTTCGAGTTGTGTGAGAGTCGGTGCCTCCTGTTCTATCTTGGGGCGGATTCCGTAAGACCCGTCGGCCATTTTGGAGAACTTGTCGGACCTCACTTTCTCATCTGTTGAGTTGGTCGGCGTCACTCATCCATCATCGGTGCCTCCTCTTTCATCTTGGCTCATATTCCGTAAGACCCAGCGGCCATGTTGGATTTTGTCGGACCTCACTTTCTTGCCTGCTAAGGTGGTGCTGATCGCTTCGGCAGCGTCATCGGTGTCATATGGTCGTCGGCGTCATTTGCTGTGTGTCGTTGCAAATTTGGTTGAATTTCGCCTTGTCTGGCTGGGATTCGAACTCTGCCTCCGAGTATCCGCGGCCGGTCGCTGTGCGGTTGCGCCACCAGTTATAGTGCGTCACGCAGCGAAGTTTGCCTACCATTACTACGCGCTTGTGAAGTTAACTGTGCTACGTGTTTGTGACGTCAACTGTGCTACACACTAAATGACTACGATTAATTGCTACATCATTGGCTACGAAGTAATACAGGAATACTGATTGTGACTAAAAACTGACTTTTTAAAAGTTATTAAGTTTTGAAAGTTATTTCATGATATAGTGTTTTAACTCCAGAATCTATAGTAAGCCGTAATAATATTCTAGAATTTAATATGGCTGCTAAAATTGTTACTTGTGCTGGCTGTCTCAATGTAATTAAAAGTAAAAATAAACTTAAGTTTTAAGTTTAAGTTTATTATTTATTTATTCTTCATTTAATTTACAACTTAAGTAACATGTAGTTAAGACACTAAAACCCTTGAGGGGTGTGCTTGCAACGGTATGTACGACTTGGTCTGTGCAAACGTCACTGAGAAGCGTTTTTACAGCTTTTATGGCGCCTCCGGTAATAACCGGAAGGAGTGGACATGCCCTAAATGCATCAGTGGGCGCCCGAAGGGGGATAATTTGAATACACCGATACGCGTAGATAAGGAGACTCATAGTCAGATTCTCGAAGATTCTCCACCTGTCAGTAATGTTACACAGCGTTCTGCATCGAGATTGGTCAACCAGGGTAACACTTCACTAGATAAAGTTGACATGATATCCACTATAAGGGAGGAAGTTCGAGCTGCCATTCGCGCGGAACTCGCACCTGTTAAAGAACAACTGGTAGAACTTAAAGATTCGGTGCAGTATATGAGTAACCAGTACGATGACCTCATCAAGACTACTGATGCAATTATGGATGACTACAAGAGTTTGAAGGCCGAGTGTCATCAGCTTCGCTCGACGGTTTCCGTCATGGCGGCACGTGTTGAGACTATGGAGCAGTACTTGAGGGAAAGTAACATCGAAGTTCAAGGAATTCCCCAACACAAAAACGAAAACGTAGTAGATATAATAGAGAAAATCGCAGAGGTAGTTTCTTTTAAATTGAGTGATACTGACATTTTGACATGTACACGTGTGGCAAGCGTTAACAAAGATAGCAAAAGACCACGTGCTATTATAGCTAAATTGAGAAGTACGCGGTGTCGTGATGAATTTTATTCGGCGGTAGCGCGTTTTAATAAATCACATCCAAATAATAAGTTGAATTCCTTGATGCTGGGTGTTGGCGGTATTAGTTCGCCAGTCTATGTGTCCGAGCACCTCTCACCCGCAAATAAGGCATTACACGCAGCTGCTAGAGCTAAAGCCAAGGCACTATCATATAAGTTTGTATGGGTGAGAAATGGTCGGATTTTTATGCGCAGGGATGAAACTGCTAACTTTATTCACGTAAAGAATTGTGAGGTATTGGAACGTTTGCAGTAAATAGATATTTTGTCATTTTGATTTCTGGATTTTACTGTAATATGCATTGCTTTATTTTTTTATTTGTAATGGATTGGTTGTCAATATTTTATCAGAATGTTAGAGGACTAAAAACTAAAACGTTGAATGTGCTTGATTCTGTATTAACAAGTAACTAGGATGTTATTTGTTTGTGCGAGACATGGCTTGACAATTCTGTGCTGTCGACGGAACTATTTGACAAAAGATACGTCGTTTATCGAAGGGATAGGTCACATGGTTTTATGAAAAAGTACAGGAAGGGTCACGGCGGGGGGGTGCTTATTGCTGTTAAAAGAAATCTATTGTGTTCTGAAAAACTGCAGTGGCTGCTGTCAGAGATGAGCTCTGGAAGATATTTGGGTCAGTATATGTTTTAAAAACATAACACTGAACATCTGTAATGCATACTTACCATCATATTTGACTGAAGAGGACTTTTTGGAGTTCCTGGAGTGCTGTGAGAATAATATGTTGCAGTGTCCGGATCATAAAACACTAATTGTTGGTGATTTTAACTTACCCGATATTGATTGGTCACATCCTCTTTCTAATACTTCCGGAGGTAAAAAGGTACTGGCATTGCATGATTTTATCGCTAGGGCGGATCTCGCTCAGTCAAATTCCATTTTGAACCCACAAGATAGGATATTAGACCTTGTTCTTTACCAGTCCGGCGCTATGTGCAAAGTCATGTCGGCAGACCCATTGAGCCGTCTAGACAAATTTCATCCCCTCTTACACATAATAGTACATTGTCACAGAACAAAAAAATTAAGGGAAAATAGGGAATGCAGATACAGGTTCTTCAAAACTGATTTCGCAGCATGTTGTTCTGAACTTGCAATGGTTGATTGGGATAAGTACTTTGAGTTGGATTGTGACGATTATTTGCAGGTGTTCTACAAATGCTTATGGGAAGTGATAGAGAAATATACACCAAAAGGGAAACCTAGAACTTCCCACCCGGAATGGTTCTCGAGGCCTTTAGTTGCACTTCGGCGTGAAAAAGATAAGTATCACAATAGATATAGGAGGTTCGGGAATCCACGTGATTTTGACACATTCACCGTATTGAGGGCTAGAGCGAAGTTAGTATATGATCAGTGCTATAAAGATTACATGAGGCGTATAGAGGAAAATCTCAAGACGGATGTAAGGTCGTTTTGGAAATATCTAAAGTCAAAAAAAGCGACAAATGACGTGCCACGTCAAATGTATTACAATTCCCAATCGGCAGATAATGGTACCGACATAGCTAATCTTTTTGCCAGTTATTTTTTTTCGGTGTACAATGTATCCTCTTCTAGTGCATACGCCCCAGATTTCCCCGAATCAAATTTCTATCTGTCCAATCTTACTATTACTGAGTTGGAGGTTAAATCAGCTATAGAAGCATTGGACATATCTAAGGGCGCAGGTCCCGATGGTATTCCGGCTGTATTAGTAAAAAATTGTATACATGTATTGGTGAAGCCGCTGGTGGTACTATTTAATAAAAGTCTTAGGGCAGGATATTTCCCCAAAAGTTGGAAAATAACAAAAATTGTCCCAATACATAAGTCTGGGTGTAAGACAGATATAAAAAATTATCGCCCAGTAAGCATTCTATGCTGTTTTAGTAAAATATTCGAAGGTTTAATATATAGTCATCTTTATCATTACTTCAAGCCCATTATCAGTGAGAGGCAGCATGGTTTTATGAAGGGACGCTCCACATCCACAAATCTTTTAACGTATGTTCATTTCTTAAATAATGCTTTTAATAAACGGGTGCAAGTGGACTCGTTGTACACAGATTTTTCGAAGGCATTTGACAGGGTAGATCACAGTATCCTCTGCCAGAAAATGCTTCATCTCGGAATTCATGGCAACCTTTTGAGATGGTTCCAGTCATACCTCGCAAATTGCACTCAGTTGGTCGCGGTGTATGGCTATAACTCAATTCCTGTAAAATTGGTTTCTGGAATCCCCCAAGGATAAAATTTGGGTCCTTTACTTTTCGTGGTGTTTATTAATGATCTGTTGGAATCCGTCACTTGTAATTGTATCGCCTATGCCGACGATCTAAAGATCTATCATGAAATATTGAGTATTACTGACTGTGCCTTATTACAAACCAATGTAGACCGCTTACAAGAATGGTGCATCATTAACAATATGTCGTTGAACATAGAAAAGTGTCATCTAATTACTTTTACGAAGAAAAGGACACCAATAACTTACCCGTATAGTATCGATGGAATTGTATTGGTTCGTCAATCAACAGTAAGGGATCTCGGGGTTATACTGGATCCTAAATTGAGTTTTAGTCCTCATTATGATTATCTTATTGCCAAGGTAAATAAAACACTTGGATTCATTTTTAGAACGACAAAGCCGTTTAGGAGGCCGGAGAGCATAATATTACTATATTACGCTTTGGTTAGGTGTGTGTTGGAATACGGTTCAGTTGTGTGGTCTCCTTTCTACAATATTTACATTGACAGGATTGAAGCTATCCAGAAACGTTTCCTTCGACACTTAAGCTGCAAGTTCGGTATGAGACGTAAGTTGCCCACATATGAGGATAGGTTGAAGCATTTTGGTCTGTGTACGCTGCAGTCACGACGCGTTGTTAACGATCTCGTAACTATGTATAAAATAGTAAACGCAAAATGGGACGCATGCGAATTGTTAAGCCAATTTTCTTTGAAGATAGGAAGTAAAAGAATACAAAAATTGTTTTATGTGCCATGTTGCAATAACAATGTTACCTATAATGACCCTTTGTATCGAATGTGTCGAGTTTACAATGACATTAACAAAGACAGAAGTTTAGATATATGTTTTCAAAGTTGTTCAGCTTTTGCAAAATGTTGCTATCTGAAAATTTTGCAATCTTAAGGTGGTGTAAAAAACAGTATATTTTGGAGCCGATAATTTTGTAATAATTTTGTTATATTGTATTGATATGTGATTGCATTTATGTTTGATGACTCATGACATAGTCGCTGCCAATCATGTAATTTTATTTAGTCTTTTTATTTTCTTTTTACCTTAAAGTGTGCCACTATGTAGACTATATGATAGAGCTGTGCACAGCTGTTATAGGAGTGCAAATTTACTTTCTATTATATATTATCATATCTAATATTATCAATATTTATATTAATTTGTATTCTGTAGCTGTGCCAAGAAATAAATAAATAAATAAATATATGTTACTGTAAAAGCCCGTATTGGTTAATCTTAGGTTTTACCGACATGGTGGTAAATGTAAGGATTTATAAAAGAAAGACTCAGGATTTTACCATTACAATTTGTTACATGCATTACATGCATTACATTGCATTACATACATTTTCCTATTGACGGCTGGTAAACGTTGGTTTTGGAAATAAAACAATGAGTGCTTTTTAATAATTTTTTGCAAGTGACTATTAGGTGAAAAGGTCAAACCTTACACATTTTCATGTGTCATATGAAAATAATTAATCAGTCAAATCCTTTTTTATTTCAAATTTTTTTTTTCATTTATTTATAAGGCACCAATAAAGTACATCATAAATACATTACAATCTAGCCAAATACAAAACTAATAAGTAATTTACATTTCACTTAATGTAATACATAAACAAATTATACTAAGAATTCACCCACTGGCAATTTTCTTATCATCTATTAAGGCGAAGACACTTTTATCATTGTTCAGTGTCACTGGCACTAATTAATTTAATCTTACAAACACTTCACTAGTTCACATGGTTTTGTCTGCTTTAATCGTCTTATGATATATGTGTGGTCAAGGAGTTGAATGGCCTGGACGTTCACATGATGGTGAAGCCTGCGTTGGTTGGCTTCGGCGTATTTCTGTGATCTTCGTTTCGTACGTACCAAGAGCCATTCACAATATTCCTAAGTACTTTATTCTGGAAACGTTGAATAATATCTATGTTGGTCTTTGCGGTGCAACCCCAGAGCTGTATAAGTAAATAATTATTTTCAATTGGTATTTTTATTCATATTTTTTTATTAACTTGTCATTTTAAAACACCTCAAAATAATATAAATACATAATATAATATAATAATACTTTTTGAATAAAAACAAATATACTTTAGATAGGTCAAATCTTGGTTGCGCCACCCATTCAGTAGATTGGGTTAGGTTAGTATATAAAAAAACAGCCAGCGAGTGGCAGAAGCGAATTTGTTTTAGTTTTCGAACTTGTTTTCAGGTTTACCCTTGTCCTTTTTCAACATTTACCGTGCCTTTGAGGTAAATCCTTGGATATACTGAGTGAATGATGGCAAAAGTTTGAAATGAATGATGATCACAGACATGTTCGGACTTTTACTATTGAGAGTTGGTAAATCTTAGGTTTTAGTGGAAAATTTTAGGAGTTACCGTAGTTCGGGCTTTTACAGTAACATATTATGACTATGCTATGATTACTCTATGATTTCAACGTACTAAATTGCTGGCGGTGACGCGCCATTTCAACGCACCGTGTGGCATATCGTTTTGATTTAGGGACATGCCACATGGGAGTTGCGTTGGCGTTGTGTCGTCACAACTGCGTTGTACTACCTATAAATCAGAAAGACATGCCACACGGTGCGTCAAAACAGCGCGTATTGACGGAACAGCTCGTGTGGCACTCAGTTCATTGAAATCAACGCAGTTGCAACGACGCAACGTCTATCTGCGGATTGTTTACATACATACACCACACACAGCCTTCTTTCTGATTAACAGCTTTCAAATTGTCTGGATACATGTATTTTAACTTACTTAGCTATAAAATAGTACGAACCGATAACGTTAGATCTTTGACAACATCGTGTCGTGTCGTGTTTACTGTGTAGTGAACCACAATCGATTTCACAAGCAAGCATATGTTTTAAGTTTATTTTTGACAATGTAAGCATAACCTCAATAATAACAATGGAAAACAACCTTGGCGACATACTTTCATAATAAATGAACCCACGAAGCATAGAAAACTAGCCAAGTTTTTTGCTATTTAAGCTTATGGGAGACTGCCGAATCATTTATTATTATTACTAGAAGAAGAACATTTTCTGTAGACAACTAATCAAAGATAATAAAGAGTCTAAGCTCCCTAGATAATCGGACAATAATTAGAAAAAAATTCAAAATGAAGTTGGTAAGAATATTTATATAATAAAAACGAGCATACAGTACATTTTCCATTGAATAATAATTAAATCATTAAATTAAATTAGCCTGAAGACCTTATAGAGCAAGATTTTCTATAACTTTAGATTTTTTATAACATTAATAAAGATGATAAATAATAAGGGTCTAAGAATAGAACCCTGCGGGACACCAGACAGTATTGACGTCCGTCTTGACTTTAGGGATGGAAATAATCTAAGGTCTAGACAAAAAACAAGGCAAAACCTACCTGACCTGTAGTGCCTATTTATGATGCAACTAAGCGTAGAAGATCTCTGTGGATACCGCTAGCATCAACTTCTTCAGAAGCATATTGTTGTAATGCGATCAAAACATTTGGCGGAATCAATTGCATCACCAAAGAAACGACGTCGTATTCACCGGTCGCGTATTATAGCGCTTTTTCCTCCACTTCATCATTTTCTATAGAAAAACTGTACATATTTTGGATTAAAGACAATATTAAAGCCAAATCAATACGTAAAATTCTCGCAATTGGCAAGTACCAATGTACGCTAGTATACATAGTATAGCTTTACCTACCAATGACGTCATGCGTTCTGAGCTGACGTGTAGTGCTGATTTTTTTATTACTTTTAAACATAGTTTTAGGGACTTTAAAAGCTTTATTAATGTAAAATAATATTTATCGTGGCTCCTCTATAAGTCCATTACGGTGAAATTTAAATGTTCTGGAAAAATCTGGCCGATTGCATATTCTTACTTTTTATTTAAGAGCTACGCTCTTTGTTGGTGAAGTAATCACTAACCATCGCTTCACCGCTCAAACTTTTGAGTTCCTGATGTGACATGATATTAACTTTATCCTCTCTAAATTAAGCCAATCTGATGTAACAACTCCATCAAGGTCTTTCCCTTCCCCTCCTTTCCTTGATCTTCCCTACTATAATGCTTCTAAAAAAAGTATCGTGACGTATTTGATGCCTAAACATCTTTTCCTTTTGGTCTGTTGACTTTAATAAGCTTTTTCTTTCCTGTAGTGCTCTTAACACCTCTTCTTCTTCTTCCTGCCCTTTTCCCATTTTATTTGGGGTCGGGCCTCCTTGTTCGTCGGCACCAGGGTGCTCTGTCCTGGGTAGACGTTGGTGAGGTATTCAGGGCGTTCGAGTCTTTTTCAATTTTTTTATTAAAAAAAGAGAACATCTTCACATCACATTTCTGCACATATTTTACCTGTTCTGTTCTGTGTGTTTTTTTTAACCTGTGTTCAAAAAAATATATTTTTTACTTTGTTATCTGAATAACTTACAAAAATAACTCCTTATTTTCAAACATAACTAATAAGGGCCACCATGGGGCCACCTATTACTTACACATTATGTCATTCTAATATGCTGTTCTATGTCGTCTTTGATATAATTTTTCATGTGCAGTTATATTTCTATCATTCGCTCATCCATTCAGTCATTCAATAAACATACAATATTAATACTTTTACTTTAATAACGTATTACTTATATTTCGTTTATGTTTCTAATATTATTAAATCTCCCGGGAAATAGATTTTACCCACAATTATGGCAATAACAAAATTACGTTGTATGCTATTTTGAGGATAATATGCGAAAACTTTGGTACTAAACTTGAAAGCACCTTCCCCAAGTTTTCAAAGAAAGCGTTAACACAAATTTCGTACAACAAAGTGCTTTTAACAGTTTTGTTTTGTAGTTAGATACAAATTTTTAACATTGACCAATATCGTGTATATTTTAAAGAAATATTTACCATTAATAATGTTGACTAACGTATTGATTTATGGTATATTCATAATTGATGACGTCGCCTTTTTTCAAAGTAAATAAATTAACGTACTTGGTAATAAGCGTTTTACTTCCATTGGATTATCTACAGTCTTTAATATTTGATTTGTAAATTATAGCTACAGAACGACTAATTTAGCCGTCTAAGGCAATAAATTAGTAACTAGTTCACGTTGAAATACTGTTATTATGGAATATTATAGTAACACTGTAGTCTAGAAACACAGTTCATATTTCAGTCGATATTTAATGGTATAATGATTTGTAATTTTAGAGCTGTACTTTGACTATTGATGATGTCAACAAATTGAATAAAAACTTCCAAATCTGGGACTTCAAGTTTTATTTCAAGGATAATTTTATTAGTCGAATGGAAAGTGACGATTAGGGCGACGACGACGTAGCATGTAGACTAAATAATGATTATTCACTCGCCTTGAATTTTTGGAGAACAAGTCTGCAGGCAGGGAATTCTACACCTAAGACAGAAGTTCGTCGTATAAATTTAGAAGCGAAATGCTTCGTGCGAATCATTGGAATATCTAAAACATAGGGGTGGAACCTGAGCCTACGTCGAGTCCCCCGTTGATGGAAAGGGGAACGCCGAAATAATAAATCATGCAATTCATGTAATTATGATAGAGCTCAAGTGGATAAATAACGTTTAACGGCAAAAACCTTTTATCCAATGATCTGTAATAAACGCATAGAGAAATTTGTAAAGTCTGTTGACTCGGTTTATAGCTCAGTAGTATGACAATAGACACTGGTACGATTCCAGTCTGATCGAAGAAGTTTTTCTTTGTATTTTTCGATGTTTGTATCTAATAATGATAAAATGTTTAACGTGTTAACTAATCCATGTCCCTTTGTTTCAGAAGAAAGCCTAGCCGAACTACACGCAGGGGCTACATCGAAACCACCATCCGTTACTACGATAATAACATTAATAACGTTAACCGTTGTAACGAATCAAGTTAACCGTTATAGGTTACAAGCTACGTTATTCTTGACATCACTATTTATGGCTATCGCGACCCAAAGCGTTGTAAGAGATCAGTTTATAGTGACGTTACCTACGTGATATAAGAATTTGTAAATAATCGTTATTAAGATATGAATAGTTACTGGGAAATAAAATTTCATTGTATATTTTATGCTGTTTTATTTCAAAGAGCTTTGGGTAATTATTTCCTAAGTTCTTCATTGATTTTTACTATAATTCTAATCCAAACTTCCAAACTAATATTATAAATGTGAAAGTAACTCTGTTTGTTACGTTTTCACGACTAAACCGTGGAAACAATATTGACGAATTTTGATATATAGATAGGATCTTGGTGAAGGACATAGGCTACATGAAGTAGATACTTATTGTACGCAGACTAAGTCGCGGACACCAGCTAATTAAGTAATACAGTAGATAGAAAATTTTACAGAACGAAGACCTAATTTTGATTTTGAAAACAATTCGAACTGCATTTAAAGATTTTTAAATAATCGCCTGTCTGAACCGGAATCGAACTGTACTATACTGATCGAAAGCCTCAATCACGAGGATTGTTTTCTTCTAAATAAATTAGCACCTTAAATAAAAGGAGGACCATCAAATCTCGTATTTGATTTGATTTAATTTCATTTATTTAAATTACACTTGAAACCGTCACATTGATTAAACTCTACATTATTAAACCATACACCATTTTTATAAGAAATACATTAATACATTCATCATTCAGCCATACGACGCCCACTGCTGGGCATAGGCCTTCCCCAACCATCTCCACGACGATCGGTCCTGCGCTGCCCGCATCCATCGGCTTCCCGCGACCTCCACCAGATCGTCGGTCTACCTGGTGAGGGGCCTACCCACTGAGCGTCGTCCGGTGCGCGGTCGCCATTGAAGAACCTTTCCGCCCCAACGGCCATCGGTGCTCCTAGCTATGTGCCCCGCCCACTGCCACTTCAGCTGAGCAATTCTTCGAGCTATGTCGGTTAACTTAGTTCTCCTACGGATTTCCTCATTTCTGATTCTATCACGCAGGGAAATACCATCGCTCTCTCCATTGCCCGCTGAGTGACCTTGAGCCTTCTTATGAGGCCCATAGTGAGGGACCACGTTTCTGATCCATATGTGATCACTGGCAACACACACTGGTCAAAGACTTTCGTCTTGAGACATTGAGGTAATTTGGACGCAAAGATTTTTTGGAGTTTCCCGAACGCTGCCCATCCGAGCTGGATTCGACGAGAGATCTCTTTCTCAAAGTTGGACTTACCTAACTGGACTGTCTGCCCCAGGTATACGTAATGGTAAGTTGCCGGAATTAAGGATTATCGAGCCCTCCTCCTCTCTTCGGACTTCAGATAGCCCAATGATACCCCAGCGTAACTTACTAATAGCTTCTTCCAATTCTGTGAGCTTTGCGGGGATCCTCAATGTGCGCGTGTTGTAGGTTGCCAGGTCCAGTCGTCGTCGTTGATGGTAGCCGGGTCTCCCCCGGGGATTCTTCGCACCCCATGCCCTGTTTCCAAAGCCGTTACCGTGACTAGGAAGAGCAGGACTGCCGGGGACTAGGGGCCAATTCTTTGGTGTGTGTATCATAGGGGGGGTTGTGTCATAATCGCCACGCTTGGCAGGCGGGTTGGCGATCGCAGTTCTGGCCAAGATGGGTAGAAGACGCTGCTGCCCGTTTTCTTCTGACAATTTTTTCCTTAGTCGCCTTTTACGACACCCACAGGATAAGAAGGGGGTGGTGCTATTCTAGGCCGGTACTACACGGCAAATTACATTAACACAGACCAGAATAAATTTAAAAATATTTTATCGAAGTTTACTTTTTTCTTAAAGCTTCCAATCGACTTCATATATAGAAGGCAACCTACTTACATGTCCTGCGAATGGGTGTCCTCCTGGGAGCGCTTATTGGGCCTTAAATTTACTAAAGATACAAAGAGCAACGACGATTACAAAAATAGAAAATTGAATACATAAGGTATCTCGTCGCCTATACAAAAATCACATTACATACAACATTGCGAGCACGTATGCAAAAGTTATTTGGGTTGTTTTATTAAAACAAGCTATAAGTACGTAAAGTTTATTTATTTTAAAACATGAGTAGAATAAACCCTCTTTAATTTCATTTTTAAACCCTTTTACATGTAAATATAATACATCGTAGCTTTTGATATAAGAAAGCCACATGCAATCGTACGTCCTTTTTTTATTTTATTTGATCAGTCAACAATTGTTCCAACAATAAAAAAAATCAGGACTATACATGCAAAAACTTAAAACTAAAAGCACAAACTACTAAAGACCGATATTACATGCACATTAAATTATTGCAGAGTACTAAAAGGAATTTACAAAAAGAAATTATTTAAAAATAGCAAAAGCATAGAAAGAAACACATTGACAGAATTTTAGGAAGGTGACGATATTACGCATATTATTGGTTTTTTACTGCAGAGAACTAGTGTAAGTCAGTCGTCGTTGTACAACTGGCAAAGCCTATTATCATAGTTAGATGTCCAAAATGTAAACAAAGAAATGTCATGGCCAAAGTGTGAATGCAAGTGTGCTAAACCTTATATTTAACTTGCCATTTTCTACAATCTTAATTATCAGTTACTAAATATTAACAGGAAAAAAAATTTAGGCAACAACAAATAATAATTTAATGCTGTACCAAATAGTATAAAAAGTCAACCAAATATAAAAAAGTTTGAAAATCACCTCAAAAAATATCTTCTGGACAACGCATTTTATACATTACAAGATTTTTTCTCAGAAAATAACACTCAAATACTGTACTAGTTTTGATTTGTTTAATGTAAGTTTTATTTTTGATATTGGGTAATTATATGACAATTTTTTTTTAAATTACTATTATTATTTTGACTATTTTAGTAATGTATAATTTTTGACAATAAATATGACATGTAATGTAATAGATATGTAAATGGAATATTGTAAAGTGTGCTCTCTCTCTCAGATGTTGCAACGCCCTACCGGGGTGCTATATGTATAAGGAAAAAATGTAAAATTTAGATCTAAGAAAACCATGTAGCAAGCAATGAATAAATAAATAAATAAATAAATAAATAAATAAATAATTTAACAAATGCACAACGGAGGCAAGAAAACATTCGAGTACGAGAAATGAAGCACGAATGACATTTTTTGACACGACAAAATGGCGGCACAAAAATGTTTTCCTTCCCGATTGTGTTACCGGCGTCCTAAGAGGATGGAAAAAAAAGGTGTCATAAAATTATTTACGACCTTAAACATAGCCTTTTAATAAATTCATCACCATCATCATCATCATCATATCAGCCGAAAGTAGTCCATTGCTGAACATAGGCCCTCCCTAAATATCGCCAGACTAGCCGACATAGCTCAATGGATTAGCAAGTTGAAGGTTGAAACCACGAACCGGAAGGCGTTCAATGGGACGCCCGCCTCCCCCTACAAGACGGACGGGCGGGTAACTGACGAACACACGTCGCGTGCGACCGGCTAGTCCAGCAATCTTAATAAATTGTATTAAACGAAATTAGGTAAAAACATTTAATAATATTGCAAAATGTGAATAGTTCTAAGTTTTATTAGATTACGGCTTTAAAAGACTTCTAAACGTTTATTTTTGTCAAAAATGGGAGACTACCGTTTAAAATTGAAGAAAGCTGCTGAGCATTTGCGAATGAATATTTGAATTTGAATTTGAATTAAAATGTATTATTTTTACTCGGTGTTTTTGGACATCTGATTACTCATATTATAGATGTGAACAGCCCCATATCTTTCTACATAAGTTTTGTTTATATTGCCCCTTCCTATCAACCTCTTGGTTAAGCGAGCTCGCACAGGGACCATTTAAGTCAGGTCCTTACCCCGGATTAGCACGTTTGCACGTACTTCATCCGGTTCTCTGTAAGGCTAGTGCTTGAGGTGAGCCGCCCAGGGTGCATATACAGCATCCCTATTTTCCAGACAGGTACCAGAGCTGTAGGCACGCTCACATCCCGTCGCGCTCGGCTAACTATCGGTTGCCACCGCTGAGCCCCCGACTCTAAGCCGACTACCAAATCTCCTCATTGGTGGTAGATCTATAAGGCACGCTCACTTCCCGACGCCGAATGAACGGCGTCTATCCAGTTCCCAAATTCCTACGCGGCCGGAGGGACCGGAAGATGTCTAGCTCATCCTCTACTAGCTCTCCGGGCTAGTGCCGGAGATGCTAACATGTAAAGGGCGACACACGTGAACCGTGCGCGCCTTCGCGTCAGGCCCTCGCCCCGGCCATACACCGCAGCCGGCCGTCGAGGCCGTAGTCTCTCCGGAAAACTCTATCTCTCGGGTCGGTAGATAGGGACATATAGGTGTGAACAGTGGGAATACTGTGTAGACACTCGGATTTCGCTACACACAGCGGTAGCGAATAGATAACGCCTATACCTATCTGAACAGGCCATGCACGTATATTCTTGTACACAATTTTGTTTAACGGCTTGGAAATAGATAGAAATTTTCCTTTCATCCATACTTGGTCGACTTGTTCCTGTGATACTAGGTGCCTGGATGTTACTTAGTGTCATTAAAAAAAATGCTATGGATATTTTTGTGAGTATTTACGAGTAATATAGAAACGTACTAAAAGAAAACCGCGATGAAGAGCAACTCATTTCGCGTCAATACATTGATGCAATTGTTCCGTGCTTCAGACATTTGTTAAAACTCTGCTTCAGACAGTGAAAAAGAACGCTCTAAGTGTTTACTCCGTGGAACCGCTGAGCACTGGCGCTATTAGATTCTTACAAAAGATTGCAATCTCAGAGTTCGCTTGAGCTAAACGAGGCTGTAAAACAAAGCGAATATGGAATATATAAATAAGTGTAATATCTTGCAGTGGTTACAAAAGTTCTTAACCCATTAGCACCCAAATACAAATCAGCGTTAAAAATAGTTTTTTTTTTATGAACCTTTAGAAAATAGCCTACTTATGAGAAAATGTCATTATTTCGTTGAAAATTACTTATAGATGAAAGACTAATAAACTACCCCATATGCGCCCAATGGCTCCAATTGGGGACACCGTTATATTCTACCGTCTGAAGTTATCAAAACACTATTTAAATCAATCATATAATTTTTATTTTATAGTATACGAATATATTTCGACAATATATGTAAAAAAATAAATAAATTGTTGGTAATAACATACAGGAAAACAAATAACTTTAGCGTTTCAGGTGTGCGTAAATTAACCCCGCAAAAGGAACAGTAAAACCACTTTTATTTAATTCCAAACAATTTTTTTAAGTAATAAAATCAAGATTCACTATTTTACTTTACATATACACCTTTGTAATGAGTATTAATAGTAATATAAAAAAATTACGAGTGCTCAAAGTAGTGTCCTCGATTGGGCACGGTGGGCGCAAATGGGTTAAGAAAGTTAGTAGCAGTGGATCTCCATGTGAAAGAATACGTCAAGGGAAATACTGTCACTTCTCCTATTTCACCAAGCAGTAATGTAAGCATTACTGCGTTACGATTTTGAAGGGTAAGGGTCCTGGTGAGGCACATGGGACTTGTCAACTTATGTCTCAGGTTGACGGGCGCAATGGCAGTGTCTGTCGTTTACCACCAGGCGCACGACTGGTTCGTCCCGTCATTTAACATCACGAAAGAAGTCTTCCTTTCGTACATTTCAAAAAACAATCTTATTTCACTGCAAGCTTATAATAGTATTATCATTACTCATATTCGTACCATGACAAATCTTCCAGGCAAGTAATTTTATGAAACATTTATGAAAATGTTACTTATGTTAAGAAAAATATTAATTTTATTATGAAAAAGTGACAGATATAACATTAATACGAGGAATAAAAATAAATTAGCTTTTCTTGATAGTCGTCTTTACAAAGTCACAAATTCATTTAAGAGGCTATATACATATATACAAAATATATTAAATATACAAAACAAAATTTGCCATCCACGAGGTCTAAAACTATAATGAAACAAAAACTTTATACTAAAGTTTATTTAGTTATTTTCGATGACAAAGATCCGTGGTAATAATAGTTTAGCTCATTTTTTAATACATTAAAAGTGATTGGACAAACAAGTCGTGTGCCTGTTGGCAAGCGACACGCCTGTCCATAACAGCTGCAGTGCCACTTAGAGCTTTAAATCGCTGAGGTGTACAGCCTCTGCGCCCATCACCCTGAGACATGAGTTGAATAGGTCTCATATGCCTTAATTTCCCCAGCTCTTGCAAGTAGTCTAGATGTAAGATGTTTAAATAAAAAATTGTAATGATAAATGTATTCAAATGTATATTTACAAAGACCAACCCCTAGAATTTCTTGCTCATTCTCCCCAGGGGAATCTGCCTTACGAATGTGTAGTCGAGTTTAATCAGTATGACGATTTCAAGTGTAATTTGCTTACCTATGAAGTAAAGATTATTTGACTTTGATGGGAAATAACGAATGATTTCCCAAGTTTTTCTATTCCTTGCAAAAAATAGGAACGTAATAACGCTATATGCATTGCATAACGGCATCTCGTTATTGTTTGATGGTCCTAATTCTATAATCGTAGTATAATCCTTAGCCGCTAAACACCGAAATCACCAGCCCAAACAATAACGCTAACACACGATTGTCGTGACGTATTTTTGAAGTTATTTATTTTTTTAAATGACAGACCCAGGCATTAAAAACTTTATGGTTTGCTAGAGTAGTTACCGAAATAGCAATTAATATTAGTTCTTTTACCTGTTATAACTTCGATATTCAATAAATCGGTATAAAATCATCACCGGCACCTCTAGGTGTGGTATGCGTCTACGGCTGCATGTATCGCGTGAGCGGCTAACAAGTTCCCCGTGCATACATCATTTGTGTGCATTTTGAGTTAGCTAGATCATTTGTATTTGCTTGCCCATATGGAACACAAAAGCGTGATAAAAAGCATAATATCGATGCGTTACTTTCTGAAATTTCTTATCAAGGGTGTTAATTTGGATGCGTTACTTTAAGAATAGGTAAAAGTCAGTGTGTGAATATGAAGGAAATGTGATGTGAAATCAGGCCGCAGAATTTGTATATACAATCCATTTTTTGCCTTTCAGTAACTTTGTGCTTTAAGATATGAGTTTTAGAAAGTAAGGCGATGATATGGTACCGGATGACTTTGTCAGTTATACCCATATACCAGTCCCAATGAATTTGCAAAAGAAAATTACACGCGAGGAGTCAATTTCTTTCGTACGTGTTATAAAGAAGAATTTACCCAAGCACCAACGTTTAAAGAATAAAGTTTAGTGTGTTGCTGATAGCAGAACACGTCTTTCGAATTCTTGGAATTACCCTGTAATGCCCTTGTGATTTGAATAAACCTTCGTGTTCTTCTTATCGTGTCGATATTTATTTCATTTTACGACTATATTGACCTTGAATAGTACGTCGCTACCTTGACTGAGCTGTCCGTTGCCGCGTAGAGATCTTCCCTCGTACAAGTATTAAGACACAACAGTAAGTGCTGCATGGACTGCGTTGGGGCACTGCAGTCACTTTGTATTGAACTAGTATCCCTGAAACCCCATTTATACGTCGTGTCTGCAAAGACCTGAGTGCGAAGACGATTTAAGGACATCCACACGGGCCACCGCAGATCGCAAGCTGGTGGTAGTTGGTCTTGAGGTATGATGAAACCAGGTGGCGGGGTTTTTCCGTTTCCACAATGCACATCTAGTGACATTGGATGATCGTAGCTTTTGTAGTGCGCAGGAATTTGGTGGCCATATAAAGGGTGTCGACTGTCACTCCTTTATGAGTGCTTCTCCGCGGAGCGCTTCATCCGTGAATAAACCTTAAAATGGTAAACGTGTTAGATACGATAGCAAACTAAACCACGGACAAAGGACTTGTACCGAATTAGTATGGAGCTTAGTACTTTATTCCCAGAAAAATTCAACCAGCCCCATTTTTTTTCCTAGAGCCTGAAACAAAGAGCTTAACAAAATAATTAAAAAAATATGGTGACCTGCATTTTTTATTTATTTATTTAAAACAAAAGTGTGGTAGATATGTTAAATTAATTCCAGCAACACTACGATACTAAAAAAAGTCCAAAAAGCAGCAACACTCAAACGCTAAAATATTCAAAATTAATAATTTTAATTGGCTAATTAAATTGCAACAAGAATGACTTTGACATCTGATCTGTCAATATTTTTTTATGGCATCCAATGGCCAATTAGCCAAAAAATTACATAAAAATCCGTTCCGTTTCGTGGGTTGCGTTCCGTTTTAATTTACATAGTATTAAAAATCCCTAACGATTTTCTGAAAATTACAGGTTAACAGAAGCTCTTTACAAAAACCAACTAATAGCCTGGTAAAATTTTCCATTTATTTTAGTATCCCTAAAGGAACAACTCCTTTAAAAAAAAAATTAAAAACACGTAGAGCAAGACCACTATAATAAATGTGAAAAAACTTGTGTAAAGAAATCATTACCAATATACATAAGTATTATTAAGGTAATATCAATAGTACAAATTGGACAATGCTTTAGAATACGTGGTAAATAGTCGGGAAACCAAGAAAGCGTTCGCATTATATTGCGGTTGGGGTATGGTACATTATGAACAACTAACTAATTAGCAAATTCGAGCGACTTTATAGTACTTACACATGGCGACTTTTTAGTAGCGATGCAAACGCGCGACTGCATCGATACAAACGCGTGATTGCATCGACGCTTTCGCCTATAAATCCCAAGTGTAGCGATGCAATCACGCGTTTGTATCGATGCAGTCGCGCGCTTGCATCGCGTTTGCGTCGCTGCTTAAAATCGCGCGCGTGTGTAAAGGTAGACGATTAGCGACTGCATCACTACTACATCGCGTTTGCATTGCGTTTGTATCGCTGCTAAAATTCACCGTGTATAACCGCTCTTAGACTAGAAATAATTTAACGAAATTCCCGCTTTGAAAACCATTTTTAACAAAATTGTAGACGGAATGTGTATTGTATGTAGTTTTGTCGGCCCGGTGGCTTCTCGCGGTTTGTGTTTTAGCTAACTTGTGGTTTAATATGGCACAAGCAATGTATTTAACTAGATTTTTCGTAGCCTACTAAACAGATTTATCGTGTTGTACAACAATACAAATGTGCATAAAAACTGAATTATTACCTGTTTTAACTCTTACGTGCATAATAATATATCCCATGAGTTCAATTATAAAGAAGACAGCTGGTTAATGGCGCGTTTACACTAGGTTGACAGTGTTCGTTTACTCGCCTACGCCTACGCACTACGTGTAAACGCTGAGAGTAATGCCACACCGAGTGCCACACAAGCAATGTGGTGTCGCAACGCAGCACCCCTTCTCGCTTCGGCTCCTAGCCTCTTGGCAAATTGTCAAATATGCGCGCGTTCCGTCACCGCGCGCCGTTTCAACGCACCATGTGTCATGTAGTTCTAATTTATATGTAGTACAACGCAGCTTCGCCGATCAGCCGTCGGGACACCGACGCAACGCATCATCACACACATGACAAGAACAAATTACATCCAAACTTACGAGAGAAATAAATGTACGTCAAACAAATATTTCTCCAGGCCCGGGAATTGAACCCACAGAGGCGGTATAGTTTAGAATTGTATCCTTCTTCGGTCAAATACTACTGGTATAAATGTGTGTGTTGTGAATTTCATTAGATTTAATATTGGTTTATGTTTGTGTGCGCGTGTTTTTATATAACTAATTAATAGAAAATCAGTGCTGTATATGCGCGTATGCTCTACGCATTGTGTGATAGAAAGATCGACACTTGCGATATGCTGACATACGACTATATCGCAATCGATAGTGGATTTCCTTGAAAATGTCGGGTCAAACGTAACCAGATTAAATGTCTTTTTTTTATAGATATCAAGTGATGGGACAAACAAGTTGTACACCGGATGGCAATTCCATACGAGTTTTAAATCGCAAAGCTCTGAAGCACACCGATTTTTCGTGATAAAAATCACGCTAACGAGGCGCCAATGGAAACAGTTCATTGTATTGGCTTCAACAGTCCTGTCACTCAATCAAACACAATTTACTGCTTCGGCTACACAAATAGACATCTAACAACAATAAATAAATTACCTTCGCACCAAATAAAGGGAGCCGAGAATTTTCTTTCTGTATGATATCAAGTGATGGAACGACCAAATCGTGCACCTGGTGGTAAATGACACGGTACTCCATAACTATTGCAGCACCGCACAAACCTGAGACAGATTGACTGCATGTTTGCAGTTCATGCGTGAAGACGTAATCAACGTCATGTAGCCAAGACGTCGACTGTACGTAGTTGATAACGACTTTACGCATTAACTGCATACAGTCGATCTCAGCTGCTTGTAGTCGGTTTCGACTACATGTAGTTAATGCGTCATTGAAGTTGTTTACTACTTCACGCATTAACTGCATATATGCAGTCAATCTGTTAGCAGCCTTAAAGTTGACAAGTTCCATGTACTTATAGTTTAACTGCTTCCATAGCCGAACGGTTACCGTGCTGGTCTGCCACACAGAGGTCCCAAGTTAGATTCCCGAGCCTGAATAAATATGTGTATAGCCTACATTTTTTTTTCGTCAGTTTGAGTGTAATTTGTGGTAATCTATGTGCATGTCTATGGCACCCTTAGTACAGGGTTTCCCTAGTGCGGGGCTATGAAGGTTTTGACCGGGAACAGCAAATTACGTAACCTATAACCTTGAGTGTCCTTGTATGACCTGGAAATAGACAGAGGCACAATTATAGGCACATAGGACTTGTGAACTTTATGTCTCAGGTTTGTATGGTGCTGCAATAATTATGCATTAGAGTGTTGCCTTCAGCATGCGCACAACTTGTTGGGCCCGTCAAATGGTATCATAAAAAATATACATTTTGCTAAAGTTGTATAATCAAATGTAGCTTCCATTCTCAATCCACTCGCTAAAAAGGACCCTTTTGCTGACGAAACATATGTCGTCAGTTGCCAATCATGAATCACACAATGAGTAATTGTTTGTGTTTGAAATTCTACTTCCAGAGAAATCATTTGCTCGTTCAAAATGAGCACTGAGTAAATCTTCAACTGCTCAACTTGCGAATCTCGAGTAAGATAAATAAACATGCAGACATTTTCCTTCCAATTAAGCCGTACGTAACATTCTAACTCTTTACGTTCCGTAGATTACGAATTTTGTGTGCTTCATACAGTCAGGTCGATGTAAGTTTCGTATTTTGAAAATATATAAGGGAAATTCACCAAAATAAATTATTATTAACATTTTTACAACTTTACAGTCAACACCAATGCGCCAACTTAATACAGTTTTATTGACAGTAAAGCTCATTGTCAAAGAATTCGTCCAGGGATGGTATTTTAGATTATTTTAGAATTTACATTTTTAAAGCCACCGTGCACGCTTACTACAATGCCCCGCTCTTCCACTGAACAGGCGCCTGCCACTGCGCCTGTCACCCTGAAACATAAATTGAAAGTCCCATGTGCTGTAATTTTACCAGCACCCTTAGAACGTTTACGCACCACATACAATTCGTATCAGGCAAATCGCGTATCGACAAAATTAAAAGACAAGTATCAAGAATGAAGCTTCATTCGCATCACGCGTCTTTTCATTTGGTCAACTATTGCTTATTTGGCAGTAATTGTTTCGGACGAATGTCAGACGGAGATCGAGAATAGACCTCCAATTCCAAATCCGAGAAATGGGGGTCCGAAATGTCATAGGGATCATTTTATCTCTAGGTGTGCAAGCGATATTCGTACTTTCTCGGATTGCACCGAATTTCCGAGAGTAACAGTTGTTATCACAAAAGTCTGAAAGATACAGTGACATTTTAGTAAGTTTAGTACATGTTATTAAGTTTTCAAACAAAATAAAACAATCCATGTGTCGTGCCTGCGAAGATGCGCACTACGCCCTTGTTCTCGAGCGGCCGACTCCGATTGGCCAATAGTGTCGCGCTCTAGCAATAACAAGTTGCGTGCGAATTTACACTGCAACTATTACGGACAGGCATCACTTGTTATCATAAAAAAACTTAGCAAGCACGGGTGAACAAACCGACGAAACGTGATGAAACTATTAAGTTTCTGCAACTCTCGCGATTACTTGGTATGCACGATGGAAGAGCGGAATGATACTCATGAAGATACCGGTTAAATAATCAATTAGTTTGTAACTTGTTCTGCAATATATACTTGATCTAATTGAGATCGCGTGCGTTACTAGCTTCTAAATGCGAAGAAAGTTAAAATAATTAAACTCAATTTCCCTATAGTCTCGGATTTGGAACTGATACGACTCGGACGTAGTGGCAAACGATCTAAGGGTGAAAAACTGTAATGAACATTAGCATCGGTCGCGTTGAAGGCTGGTTTAAATAACAGGTAAGAGACACAAAACAAATTAGCCACAACAAATATTATTAATTAACTCTGTTTGTTACTCCAGCTCTTGGGATTCCGTAAACAAAAAGCGGTCACGCATTCATGTGAACTTGTATTGACCCTGTTTATTGAACTGAATACATTGATCGACGTGAACGGAACGCCTTCTGTAAGCGTCACGCCTTTGGCCGCAATACATTACAAAGAACGCATGACTGCCTTCCATCTGCAGAATCGTTAACATGCCGGAGAGTATCTTATACTCCCACTCACGTTACGCTACCAAACTTTTTTATGTACAATTTGCAATATATACATATAATGAGCCGTTTTTTCTTCTGTACTACTTTGCCCAAAACATGTAACTGAAGGACTATCACATATTTTTTTTAATAAAAAAATACGGTGTATTCATATTAAAATATAATTTTATTTATTAATCATTTATACCCATTGACTTATAAGTCAATGCTTGTACTACACAAAATTATTGTTCGAACATAAAATATAAATGACTGGCAACACAATAATTATACACAACAATGGCTGTGCTTCTGAAGGTAGGTATAACACCTTTAAGGATTATTTTAAAAAATAGGTCTAATACTCTTTTTCAGGTTTGAAAAATATCCACTAACTATTTTATAACTTATTCATTATGAGTCCATTATTATGTTATTAAAATATCTAATAAGTTTGGCTAAAAGACTATGCCCCAAGCTGTGAAACTGTTATTTTTAAATGTCACTTCATGCGGTCGACACGTCAACATCATAGAGTTTTTTGTTCCGTTTGATTCGGGCATTACTATTTGTGTTTTTGATATATTCATCAAAGACTCTGGCTATCCTTTACAGATACTCTCTCGACTGCTAACGATTTGATTTCTGACGTATTTACCGTTACTCGATTATTAACTACAGTGACAGCCACCTCCTCTCCTTCCGAGCTTCAAACCGCAAGATGGCGGATCCGTTCGATCGCGTCCCACGCGCCATAAGTACTTTTTATACATAGATACACTTGTTTTGTAGTAACTGCCTTGGTGGCCGAACGGGTACCATCCTGAACTGACACGCTGAGGTCCCGGGTTCAATTCCCGGGTCGGGAGTAATATTGTTATGGCCTACATTTATTTCTCTCGTGAGTTTGGATATAATTTGTGGTTGTCTAATGTGTGTGTCCATGGCACCCGCGACACAGGGTTTCCCTAATGCGGAGCTATGAGTGTGTACGTTATTATTATCATTATTAAAATTTATAACCTCAATATTTAGTCACATAAAAAAAGTAAAAGCTTATATCAACATATATTATGTAGATTTGCATAATTCAATAATGGAAAATGCGACTATTTGCTTACGTACACGTTTACATATCATGCCTGTCGTCTACTGGGTTAGACAGAGAATATGTACCTATAGAATATGTACCTGTAGTTTCTTGGTACTTTGTATGAATATTGACATTTTATGTAAATTAAACTTGAAATATTTGGTTACCTATTCACGCGGTTCAGAAAGTCTGAGAGGGTTACAGCTCATAATATGACATCACGTAGCCCATAAAAACAAGGACTCGCGCAGCACTACGTCTATAGCCCGTATTCATGTCTTGACGTCAAATACCCCAGTGCCAACACCACGTCTCTACATGACTGTATATATATGACAAGAACAGTTTCAAAAAGGTGAAAGAGAAAAGAACTGCTGGTGTACACCAGCAGCAACCTTCGGCAACGCCCTGACTGGCCTTAATCATCTATTGCGTCCAGCGGTATCGACGGCATCATTACTCCATAAAATCTGTAGCTATTGTAGAGTAGGGATTGGTATCGATTAATCGAAATAATCGATGTTTTTATGGAATAATCAATGTCATCTAGTGCGATTAATCGGATAATAGATGATATTAAATTAATTTGTTATTCGTGTTTCATTCAAATATGATTTAATTTTTTGACTTAGATTTTGGAAAATGTGAAAAAATTATTTTATTCAAATGTGTAGTTGATGACATTTGAAGACGCTAAACAATACTTTCAACAATTTTTTCGCCAATATTCTTTTTTTGTTGTATTTTAACGATTGTTAAAGAAAATACTTACTTGGGGTTCGTTGTTTTCATGTCTTTTTTAAATAAAAGTTTTTAGTCGATTAGTCGATTTTTTAAGCCACGGTTGTGGTGTCAAAAAAAATCAATGTCAATAACGATGTTTAGTTAGTCGATACCCATCCCTATTGTGGAGTATATACGGCTAGAAGTCAATGTTACCCTGAGACTGAGTGTCGAGAGGTTGGTGTCCCACCACAATGTGAATTTTAATTCATTTGTGAAGAGAACATCAACTCAACATCTGACGACCTTCATGAAGGAGGATTTTTGGCCGAAGGGTGTCATTTACCAACGTTTCCGAGGTCGCTTACCAGACACCTACGTTGCGTCATATGTCGCAATCCATACGTGTAAATAAATGTTGTTTTATTATATTATTATTTTTGTTATTCTATAAGGTGTTTATTTATGAGTCTTTGTAAAACAAATGGAGATTTCAACAATTTAATCAATCAACAAAGTAAAGAAATTACTTAATTATACTATAAACAAAAGGACTATTGACTCACGTTATCTTAAGGTATATATCCCTACCAGCAATCTAAAAGCAAAATACCACTTCAATGTAGCCAAGAATTCGCGTGAGGCACGCCAAACTTTCCATATGCATACGACAATACGGTACTGCGGATTGGACGGGCAAGTTATAATAATCAGAAAAGGGAAATTATGAAATCACTGAAATCAGGGAAATCACTTGTAATTGTATGTATATCCGCTCACGCGATTCATGCGTCTCTGGAAGCATACCACACCTAGAGGTGCCGGTGATGATTTTATACCGATTTATCGGATATCGAAGTTATAACAGGTAAAAGAACTAATACTAATTGCTATTTCGGTAACTACTCTAGCAAACCATAAAGTTTTTAATGCCTGGGTCTGTCATTTAAAAAAAATAAACAACTTCAAAAATACGTCACGACAATCGTGTGTGTTATTGTTTGGGCTGGTGATGTCGGTGTTTATTTATTGAAAACATACCGTAAGTAGCGTTTTTTAAGTTTACCCTGAATATAAATGTTTATAAACTATACTCTAAGGAGTAATTTCATGGTAAACATTAGAGCCACTCAAACGGAATATTATCATATTTACCCAAGTACACCAAAAATTTCATTAGTGCTTTTTAAGTGCAGGATTTGCGGTGTATTACTGCATTTTATTTGAGATGTTTTTGTTGTAGTACGGAGGGTATTTATTTAGCAATGCAGAATAATAATTTTTATTTTTAAAAACTTGTATTTAAACTGAATCCTTTTCTAATTTGCGAAACCAAATAGCCGCCATTTTGCGGTAGGAGGAGCGCATCGCGTGAGCGGATAAATTGCAAAGATTATGTTAGTATTTATTCGATATAAAAGTATACATTGCAATAACACGATATATACGTAAAACATAAGTATTTACGTAATTAATTTTATTTTCTATTTCGGGACGCATACGTCCGTCACTCACAAGGGCCCATTGAAAACCAGCGTCACAGTCTAGTCTTAGTTGTGACTTTAGCTGAATGGGATCCTTATGCATACGCCACTGCCGCACACATGTCAGTATAGTACTATGTAACTTGTCGTTTAAATATTGTTACACTGTTACTTTTATGTTATTTCTGTTTTATTTACATTAGTCTTGTTTTGTGTGCTTTTTTTATGATGTAGCGTTGCAATAAATGGTTTCTATTTCTAAATCTTAATACCCGCAACAGAAAGTAAAGTAGATTTATGCGGAAACAACAGAAGAAAATTTGCAATAGAATCGAATTGGGGAAACTTTATGACATACTGTTGAAGGGAAGTACTGCCATTTTCGGTATTTCTACCGCCCAACACTAATATACGCATTATTGCGTTCCAGTTTTGAATTTGAATTAAAACAATAATAATAAAGTTAGCCAATCCGTGCTGTGATCTTTGTCTAAAGCCGACAAATTTTCCCTTGATTTGTTAAAGCGATAATCTCTACTGGCACGCTAGAATTTTGTTGCCATGTGTTTTCAATAAAACGCGTGCATGCGAAAGGAATTTAGCAAAGTAAACTTCACTTTTGTGCGCGACCTTTCGTGTGTGTGTGTGTGGGTGGGGCTTGTCACAAAATTTCACAACGTTTATTAGTATGACTCGCTAAAGTTGCTTATTGTTTTCTTTGTAAAGTGTCGTTAGTGATATAACGTGATTTAGTATGAATGACTAATATTTATTTGACTAAAATAAGGTTTACAAAAGTGGTATAGAATAGCAGTGTGACGAACTGTGGCCTAAACCCTCACCTGAGAGAGAGAGATCCTCACCCAGCAGTGGGACGCTTAAATGGGTTGATGATGATGACTTACTATGTTCTGCTATATTTTAGAAATCATGGAATTCTGTAGCAGTTCCCATTGGGAAGTAAACCTTGAAATTTGTCCTCTAAAGTCATTGACTTACAATTATATGGACGTCGGGTCCGCGCTAAAAAGTGTCCACACTTGTATGGCGCTAAAATCGTATAGGTACAGAGCACCAAACTCCGCTTTAGTCTTCATTTGTTCGACTGACAGCGCGATACTGCGATGACATTACAATTTAAATTTCGAATAGGTTGACTTGGGACATTTTTTTCGTGGTTTTTGTATTAGACCCGTCGTCCATTTATTTGTAAGTCAATGTCTAAAGTAGTCACTTTCATATGAAATAAACTTAGAAATGAAACTACAAATGGCACAAGTCTTACAGGTGGTCCAAACCCAATGGGCTTAAATGGATTTTTGGGCCATAGAAAAAGCACGCAGAGGGATTCTTAAGATCTGTTAGCTTAATCCGTAGCTCTGTTGGCTGATCGGTAGCCACGTTGAGGCAACAGTCGCTGGTTTGTGTCCAGTCGGGTTGATGGAATTATTCTTCATGTTTTTCAATCTTTTATCAATTACAATACAATAACAAATTAACAAAACTGTTTTTTCAGATCTAAATCACGTAAGTATATTTGTAAGAAATAAAAACAAATATATGAGTATACGTGATTTATAATCGAAAAGAATAGTTTAATTTATAATAATATGTAGCAATCGCGAAAATATAAAAACTCGATGTTACAGGCCGCGTCTCGCCATGCTGGTTTGTACGGGCGTGCCCGCGCCACAGGCCGCGTCGCGCCCGTAAAATAAAAGGACTTTGCCCACATTATTTTTAAGCTGTTTATGTACAGTTTACGTCTGTGCCATACCATGGCGACTAATTTCATTGCTATTTCATAATTATCCCGTAATCAAAGTAGCAATCCATGGTGCGGGTAAACATTGACACAACGGACAGGTGGTAGTTATACTGCTTGTAACATTCACACACTAACGTCATAGTACATTTATGAAAATGTTATTTATGTTAAGAAAAATATATTTTTTTGTGAATATTTGTGATAGACATAACATTAATACGAGGAATAAAAATAAACTAGCTGTTCTAGACAGTCGTCTTCATAAAGTCTCAAATTCATATAAGGAGCAATGTATACGCTTCTATAATAAGATTCTGATTGATATTCAAAATTTGCCATTTACGAGAATTAAAACTATTGTGAACCAAAATTTTATACTAAAGGTTATTACACGGCTTCTGCTTACTTGGATGACAAAAATCCATTGTAGTTACCCGTTGAGCTCTTGCAGGTATTCTCGATCTAAGATGTTTAAATTAAACATTGTAATAAATAAATGTGTATTTACAATAAAAGCAACCCCTAGAGTTTCTTGCTCATTCTTCTCAGGGGAGTCTGCCTTAAGAATGAGAAGTAGAGTTTAATCAGTATAACGATTTCAGGTGTGATTTGCTTGCCTACGAAATAATGATTATTTGCCTTTGTCTTAGTCATACACTACAGCTGTGATCTCTGCTTGCCCCAATGGAAAAAAGCCGTGAAATGTGCGTGTGTATGGATCCAGAAAACTGATCCATTTGTACTAAATGGGTACAACAAAAACCTTGGGGAAAAAGGGTGCCACGCGAATTGACCGATATATATAACAAACAACGAGAGTTGGAAGTTATACTGTCTACATGAATTGACGCAGAGACGTAGGAGTTTGATATCGTATCATTTTTTGTTATAAAAAATAGATTTTTAATTATAATTGCAAACGATTAAACCCAAATAGAGTGATGTGCAATAATAAACCTAGATTGTCTTATTACAAAAATCACGATAGGTATACGTGTCCGAATTTATTATAAACTTAGTGTATGCCTTAGAAACAAAAATTATTACAAAGTGACTAATTTTTTAGATCAATGTTGACATGAAATTAGTGTTTTTGTTTTTAAGCCCATAGGGTCAAAAACGACCCAAACGTATATATATAATTCAAGTGCGTTATTTATGTTAACATTACATATTAATTCTAATAAAATTACATCTGTCGAGACAATGACAAATTGTTCTAACGGTATGTAGCAATTTTGTTTTCGATTGAGACTAGGTAAAGACATGAACGGGGCAAATTTAATGTGTATATGTATAATGTAATAATTAATGACGTTAATAATATTTAATAGTTTGACATTGATAGTTATTATTTTGTTGTTCTTAATTGACAGATTATTTCTTGTGCATGTCCAATGGCAGCGTAATAGTTAGATTAATTTGTATGCCTAATCAAACAAAAGATGTGTTCTATGTTCCATCTTTCGTTCACAATGCTTTATGCATATACAATTTAATTTCATTTCAAAATGTAATCCTAATGACAATCCCAACGAGCGCTTTTGGCAACTGCAACTTTGCTGAACGCTATTATGATAAAATGAGGACTATAATCTTCATCATCAACAACCTATTTATACGTCTCACGGCCAGTCACGGGTCTCTTCTTAGTGAGGGCTTAGTACACAGTCCACCACGCTGCCCCAATGCGGGTTAAGGATTTCGCATGTTTTCCGAGAGTTGTGAACCTTCGTCGACGTGCAGATTTGATCACTATTGTTCTTTTACCAAACCTCGGCCCGTATTCGAACCCACGGCCTATGGTTGAGAGGCGGTAAGTCAAACATTACCTACCACATCTTTTCAAACCTGCCACGGCTTTATAACAGCATGGTACGACGATGGAAACGCTACAATAACTAGCGTGCAGAAACACGACCTCAGAGCGCATACTGGCGAACACACCATCTCCACCTTACCAGAACAGCGTATTTAAGATTTCATCACCCTCCCTACTCACCAGGCATGACCCCTACTTAATAACCATTTTTTCCTTATTTATGATAATTAAGTAAACAAGAAAAATAATTCATTTTCCGAATAGACATCGCAAATGAGTTCCGAGATTTTAAGATTTCCTGGGTTCGCCATTCCCACTATTGTACAAAAAAGAAATAAAATAAGCTTCCAAAGAGATGGCACATTTAATAAATGTATTTTTTTTAATTTTAATTCGCTTGTATGGAACCGTAATTTCGTACTTTAATCGCTATGATTAAAAGAGTTATTTATTTTATATGTAACAAAAATGGTCAAATGAATCCCAAAGAAATAACGGTTTTTTGTGTGAAACCAACATCAGTTTGTAATTAACAGAAAGTTAAAAAACAATCAAATTTAAGAATAGATAATGGCTCGAAAACTGTTTTAAAACTTTCTACTAAAAATATATTCATCATGAAACTAAATGCCAAACTCCAAAAAGTAAATATTGGAATCCAGCCCTGTCGTTCTTCGTCTAACCATATTTGCACTTTGAACAAGCCATCAAGTACCTCTTACATTACGTCCAGCAACGTTATGCCGCGGGTTTAAGATCTACTTTCAAATATCTACAGAAAAGGAACCTATTGAACATTTTGCTTCATATAAAGTGGGTTTCCAACCACCGGAGCAGAAAATAGCCCGCACGATTGTACAATTCGTACGCGATAGCGACGTATCGATCATCTTGTATTGTGGCCAACGACAATCAACGACAAGTGGTCTCTTTATCACTACGTCTTTTGTGCAATGAGCCTAATCGATGTAGCGGAAGCTATCCTTTCCTTATTGCTTCTATTTGTCACTTTGTGGGGTTATTATTTGCGGTGATTACAGCCAATTATCGGGAATGCTTAAGTCCTATGTAGGGTTGCTAGGGCTACGTCACTGAATTTCTTTAACGCCATATCTTTTCGTTATTCGTCTTCGTTTATAGCCCCACGAAGTTGCGGCCCGGAAAAGTTATACGGTACTTATATTGAATCTCTCGGTAAGATTTTGGAGACTGCCTTTTCTACGGCTACGTTTTCTGCGGTCCTAATGTTTTTCTTCCAGAATGAGTTGCTGTAGCAGTTTTCAAGAGATTCAAGCCTTTTTCGTTTCTGTAATTATTATGTACAGTTCGGGCGAAGGAAAGCATCAAGCAGGTATACATGTTCTCAAATTTGGAGCACAGGGAAAATTAATTATGGCGCCATCATCGCTGATGTTTATCATTTATTTGTTTTTTAACCTTTTCACAGAAAATAAAACAATAACTTGGTGCTACACTTAAAACAAGTATAACAAAATACCATTACCTAAAGATAGTCAATTTATGTTGTTTAAAAGAATAATATTATAATTGGTAGAATAAGAATAATATACAATAATAAACATACATGTATGTATATTGTAATAATATATGTACCCGCAGCAACATTATGCAGAGTCTTAATTTTGAAGATTGTCAAAAACATGCTTGCGCAACATGCGTTTGGAAGATAATTTGGTCTGAGCTTATCATACATGGAGCGGGTATTCCATCACTTGTCTTGTCACTGATATTATAATTTGAGAAGTTCACCTTTGCCCTTTATGGAATTAAGCTGATATTGCTTTCGCCAAGAGTCATTTAGGTTGAAAATGTTCAGTACGTGGTTACGTACAATTTTTAGGCTTAGAATGGGCTTACATTAAAAATTTTTCTGCGTATTACATTGATTCTTTACTTTCTTCTCTTGATTTCGGTTGAGAAACAGTGCACTGCTTTTTTTGACATATAGTGACGGGAGGAATAAAGTTGTGCGTCTGGTGGTACACTGCCAGTAGCACTACCACTGCGCCCGTTAACCTGAGACATGAGTTGACAAGTCCCATGTACCTATAATTTGACCAGCACCCTTACCCTTTCAAGACTCAGTAATGCTCACATTCCTTTTGGTGTTAGAAATTGGTAAGGTGGCAGTACTTGTCTGAACGAACTCTTTCACGAGGAGCTTTATCATCACTATACAGGTTGATAAAAAAACATTGACCATTTTAAAGGAGCATACTGTATAATGGAAATAAGAAATACATGTTCGATTTTCTTTTTCAAATACTTAATAAATAAAAAAGAAATGACCTGTCAAAGTTTTCCGAAAAATTGTGAACAGTATTGACACACGATGATTAGCAGACGCTTTTGCTACATCAACAAGAGCGGTGTGGGTCAGCGCGCGTGTTGACAGACCACAAAGTGTAAACTAACGCGCGATGCGTTAGCGCAGGTCTGTCGTTGCGCGGCGCTACGTGTTGGTGCCTAGGCGTCTAGACAAACGGTGCCGATTGCTCAATTTTATTTACTATTTTAAGGTAACCACGCGTTAGAAATTATTGGGAAATATTAACATAAAAAAATGGGGACTTTTTTATTTGACTTACGTGTTCTATTACAGGTAAAAAAAATGGCTAGTGATTTTTTTTATCACCCTGTATATGATATACGATTACAGCACCAGCGATCATACGCCATCTAGTGGAATATATCAATGTGTAAGTAGCCTTAAATAACAAATTATTCTTTTAGGGGCGTCATATTACCACTCATCGCTGTGGCGTTTTAATTAATGACGCGTCGTTGTCATATGATGATCTGTTCGGAGTTCAGAAAGTTGTTTTTAAGTCACTCCAGAAAGCTCATTATGTAGTAAGTAGTTGTATAATACTGATATTGACGCCGCTAGAGTTTGTCTTCTGTCGCGTGACACGAGGTTACAAAATCAATCAAAGTCAAAAATAACCTTTATTTCACAGGTACACATATTAGATTATATTTGAAATCATCATATGGAAGAGTCACCGGAGGAGAAACGAGAAAAACTATTTTTCTCCATCAAATGGTTTAGATATTTACTATTGAATAATGGTCTTACAAAAAAATATATCTACAATACACGTATAACAGAATATGCTAATTTGTTACACGATAAGACGTACTTTGTTAGATCATATAAAATACTGAAAACATAATTATTTAAGAATAATATTTTATGTCTAACTTGCTACATAATTTTTAAAGGGAGATTTCTTTGGTTATCATGATGACGGTATTATGTCAAGTGAAAAGTCGACTTATATTTGCGGAAAACAATTAGTAATTTGTGATAGCCGGATAGAACATGAAACAGCATCAGAGACTACCTTGAAAGTATACCCTTTCAAATAAAAAAGAATTTTCAAAATCGGCGCATAATTGATGGAGAAATTGGTGAATACACGGACATGCCTTTGAAATTTGAGGATATCCTTCTGAAGTGCCCTCAGGCTTTTGCGATTTAAAGCTCTGAGTGGCACTGCAACTGTTATGGACAGACGTGTAGCTTACCATCAGGCACACGATCTTGCTCGTCCCGTCACTTGATATTATAAAAAAAAAGTTTCTTTTGTGAAAGTTAATAAATACATTTTCATTTTCATCATTTTAGTTTTCATTATTTATACTGTTTTAACTATGAATATGTCGATTAAGGCCAAGGCTTATTTCCCTTTAAGTACCAGAGAGAACCTGCTAAATTTTGGGTTTCAACTGAAGCCCTATAGTTATTAAAATCACATTCATCCCAAAATTTGCAAATTGCCTAGCTGTTTAACGACACGTCGCACCGCCCGCTGCTCCATCAGTTGCCATCGGGCGTTTTCCAACGTCGAATTTGTGTTTTTCTCCACTTGTTCTTCTTTTATTAGTATTAATTCACAGCCGATTCGCTCACTTAATATCTCACTTAAAATCTAGGCTCGAATTGAAATACCTCGCATTAAACTCTACTGCTCATTTGTATGGCAGATTCGCTTGTGAAGAATGAGCAAGAAACTCTAGGGATTGCTCTTTGTAAATAAACATTGGTGTACGGTCCTAGTCCCCCGATGACGGAAAGGGGAAGGCGGAATTGACGTAACTTATGTCTCAGGGTGACGGGCGCAGTGGTAGTGCCCCTCAGATCTTTGCGAGTCTCTGAATGGCTCTGCAACTGTTATGGACAGGCGCGTAGCTTACCATCAGGTGCACGACTTGTTCATTCCGTCACTTGATGTTATAAAAAACAAATTAACTCATGCAATTCCATCGTGCACTCCCCAAGACATACTCACTCCACGCAGAAGCTGTATAATGGTTTTTTGTATCAAGTTTTTGTTTCACTATACTTTTAAACCTCGTGAATGACAAAATCTTAAATATGTACCGGGATATTATTATAGGGGCATATATATATAGTCGGTGTTTTCTAGAGAAAGGGCGTAAGTGACATTTGGAAAAAATCACAAGAGCATGTTTCAGGTTTTAGATATATAGATAGATCAATTCACCACCATGACAAATACATACACAGACACATGATACAGACATTTAACTGCCTCCGTGGCCGTACGGTTACCATGGCTGACACGCAGAGGTCCCAGATTCGATTTCCGGGCCGGGAGAAATATTTGTATGGCCTACATTTATTTATCTCGTGTGTTTGGGTGTAATTTGTGGTTGTCTATGTGTGCATCCATGGCACCTGCGACACAGAGTTTATCTAGTGCTATGTTGAGTGTATACGTATGCGTTATGCGTTACATTAACTTAGGGTCGTATTCTAGAACTCTACTCAATGCTCAAGTCAGGATTGCAATTGAAACACAAGCACTGGAAATACGACCCTAATGGCAGGGACTTGAGTATGATTTCGAGTGCTTTAAACCATACTCAAATCCTTACTTGAGCATTGAGTAGAGTTCTGGAATACGACCCTTAGACTTACACTTAACAACTGTTTTAAAATATTTACGTCGTGTTTTTAAATTAAATTTTAGTTTATTTTACGAACACCGACGATTTATATCCTTGAATGAAAGTCCCGTTAAAATCATTAGTTGGACAAAGCCAGTCAATAATGAACCAATACAAAGATGGTCCTTAAAGGACTTTTTAGACATCACGTTAGTTTCAGTTTTATTACCTTGAAAATTTAGTCTAGATTGCTAATGAACCTTTTCATTTACCTTTAGAGCTTTAGTTAATTACGGGAACTCGAGCAATCGTCGTAACGTTGGCTTTTACGAAGATTATGAGAGATAGAATGTTAGCAGAAAATTTGCTTGTAGTTGTAATTTGTTTTTAGTTGCATACACATAAATATGCACCATAGAAAAAATTACTCGCCTTCTGTAGTACTCGATAATAATCTGTAAACATTCCAGCTAAATTTAGCCTCCACCTATTTCACAAAACTGTTTACAAACTCTACTTGCAAACTCTCAGGAAACTAAACTACAATATCAATTAGTGCCAAAGCATATATTTCATTCACTCAACCAAAGAACCAAAAGATCGGTACGAGGGCGGGTATGTTAGGGCAGCGACTGTAGCCAAAACTTTGGTTTAAGTTACTTAACTTAACTTAAGTTTCTTGTCAAAGAGTTAGTCCGAATGCTACCAACATAACTATTTGTATCGCCTAGTAGCAATGTGAGCAATTCTTGTTCCCGCCGAGACTTGTATAGTGCTACACAAGCCTCGGCGGGAACGAGAATTGCTTGACTCGTATTAATGCAAGTTCAAGATGCGAACACTTAGATAAAATTCTTTCGATCCGGCCAAATTCGAACCGACGTCTTCTAGCAAACACTATACCAACTAAGCCATGGAACGAACCAGCGGAACTCACGCATTTTTAAGATTATGTTTTATTATCCTCTAATGATAAAAATGTGATCAAGAGTGACAGATCTGTTTAAGCCAATAAAATGTAACTGTTTCTATTGGCGCCATGTTAGCGTGATTTTTATCAGGAAAAATCGAATTCAGTCGGCCATTCGGCTCATCAAATTCAGATACATTCTAACCAGATTACTCGTGCTAATTTTATTACGGACGTATAATATCTAATAATATTTCTCCCATGCTTAAATAAAAATAATGAATATCCGACGTCGTCATTAAATTATGTCATTGTGAGGACTGTATTGCCAGTACACTTCAAACAAAGTTTGATCGTAACTGGGTTTTTTTTTATTTATTTATTTTCAGGTTACAAAAGACCCATAAACACATACCTTATAGACTAACGTACATAATAAAATAACAAAAACTATTTATTTATTTACACGTATGGACCGCGACGTGTGACGCAACGCGGAAACGCCGGAATTTGACACCCTTCGGTCAAAAGTCCTCCTTCATAAAGGTCGACAGATATTGATTTGGCACTCTCACCACAAATGAATTAAAATTCACCTTGTGGCGGGACTCCAACTGCTCGACCCTCAAGGCAGCTTTGGCTTTCACCCGTACGTACTCCACAATATCCGCAGACTTTGTGGAGTAATGAAGCCGTAACAGGTATAGCAACGTCGCCGGTACCGCTGGACGCAATAGATGGTTGGGGTCAGTCGGGGCGGTCCCACTAAGGGTACGGCTAGTGTACTTCTTTTTCTTTTCCACCTTTCAGTAGCAGTAGAGCTCCATGTGAAAGAGTTCGTCCAGGGAAGTACTGCCACCTTACCTATTTCTGCCAGCATTAGCATTAGTGTGTTCCGGTTTTGAAGGGTAAGGGTGCTGGTGAAATTACAGGCACATGGGACATATTAACTTATGTCTCAGACTGATGGGCGCAGTGGCAGTGCCCCTCAGATCTTTGCGATTTAAAGCTGAGGACACTGCAATTGTTATGGACAGGCGTGTAGTGTACCATCAGGAGCACGA